>NC_056738.1:198777997-199027997 GCF_019279795.1 Protopterus annectens
TGATTCTGGAAGCATTTTTTGTTTTAACTGAGACAGTAAAAATTGCTGATATTTTAGCATGTGAAACTGGCAATTTAAGGCTCTCATGGATAAAGTTGCAGACGTATATACTTTCTTTCCCCATCTGTCTAATGCTCTGGAACCTCTGTTAGAGGGAACTGGATTCTTGGCTGATGAGGCCTTAACTCCTTTGGGTCCCTGAGAAATAGTTTCAGGGTCAGCGACAGGGCTTTTATACAGAAATTTATGTGAGTCAGGGACTCTGTAGTATCTGTCAGGTTTAACAGGGGCTGGAGGTAAGGAATCAGGATTTAAGCTGGATTCAGTATACAGATCATCCACAATATCTAACACTGGCGGAATAGCAAGGGGTCTGTGTTGAGGTGATAAAAGGAAGTCTCTGAGCCTTTTCTTGGATTCTGAGTAATCCTGGCCTTCCCAGTGGAAATGCTCCCTCATGGTATGTAGGGTTTCCCCAAAGGAGTAGTCCTCAGGCGGTGAGGCTGATGGAATTGATTCCTCAGCATCAGAATCCTCATAAGGGGATAAAGAGTATCCTAGGTATGAGGATGAATCAGAAGAGACGGACACCTGGTCGGATGAGTCATAGTCTGCATCCTGTCCAGGCCTTTTATCAGGAGGGGGATGGGACCCCCTGATCAGAGTAATTAGGTCCTAGGCCATTTTGAGCATTTGTTTCTTAGGCATGGAGGCCTGTCCTGGAGAATGCTGTATTTGTTTCTTTGACTTTAAAGGAGGCTAAGACTTGGCTGAGGGTTTAATGCTTAACTGAGTAGGTCTGAAGACACCCTCTGTAGCTGTGGGTTGCTCAGCTACTCCGGATCCTTCTGAAAGGTTAGTCTCTGTAGGCTGAAGAGCTTGTGCGTCCGAAGGCCCAGCCATCTCCACGTGGGAGTCACAGGCGGCTTGTGGTTCTACAGAAGCAGTAGTCAGGGGCTGCGAAGGCGCCTCGCTGAAAACCAGAGAACTGGTGACTGGCCTAGAAGAGGCTTAGTCAGTTTTGGGCCTCGGATGCCTATCCTTGTCTTTGCGCTTTGTGTATTCCGGTCATCGGAAGTTCCGACGGCATGGTATAATTGAATTTTCTACCAAAATAATGTCGGGCAAAATCAAACCGACGTTTAATAGTGCGCTTGTTAAACCTAGCACAAAACCGACAACCAGTGACATCGTGGTCAGGGCCTAGGCATGGGATACAACAGGAATGGAAATCCTTATGAGGTATTTGCTTCCCAGAAGAAATACAGTTATTAACTTTTACTGACATCGGTCTGAGGCAAGAAAAAGTTTCCCCATCGGGGTACTTAGCTTTGTAGAAGACTTCGGTTCTGGATTCGGAATGAAAATCTCATGAGACGGCCAACCGGCACTTGCGAAAGTACAGTTTTGTACCTACCATAAATGTAGATGTTCGAGTGCTAATACAGCTGCAGTCATAACAGATGAGGTTATCCTGCAGTCAGGCGGGTCCTCGGTCAGCCGAATTCCGAAGTCTAGGTCCGGCGTCGGATGTCGTAGCTTCTTCCCTGACATCAGTGCGGCAGGGGTATAAAAGAACCAGCCGACGCCATTTTCTTCAGTTTTTCTTGCCCCAGATGTCAGCTGCCCCCAGAAATTTATGTAATAATGCAATGTAATATAATCAAAAAACGGTAGTTGCAAGCAAATACACCATAAAAGAACACCCCAATCAGGTTGTATGAGGAGGTGTTTGTCATTAGGCCTGTCCCAAGAGGGGAAGGAGGAAGGGAAACCTTGACTGCAGCTGTATTACCACTCGAACATCTACATTTATGGTAGGTACAAAACTGTACTATGTTCATCGTGCATACAGCTGCAGTCATAACAGATGGGTAGAATCCCAGAGCTAAAAAGAGGTGGCAGGCACTAAGTGGAACTAGGAGGAGCAAGGATGCCCTACAAGACTGCTGTGGCAAAGCCCACTCTAGATTTAGAGTATAGTGGTAGGTGATAGTGCTTGGAGAAAGTATGCACAGAACTCCGAGTGGCTGCTTCCAAAATATCCTTGGTAGGAACCCCCCTGAGGAAAGCTGCTGAGGTAGCTGTGGCCCATGTGGAGTGAGATCTGATGCTTGTAGGTACAGTTATACCATGAAATGAATAACAAAAGCGTATGCAGTGGGCTATCCATTTTAAGATTGTCTGTTTGGAAATAGCCTTTCCTTGAGCACCTGTAGCATAGGACACAGAGTTGCTCTGATTTTCTGAATGGCTTTGTCCTGTCCAAATAATAACGAAACTGTCTGTGAATGTCCAAGGAACGTAGTAGTCTCTCCCCATTGTTTTGTGGATTAGGATAAAAAGTAGGTAAGTGGATAGCCTGATTCAAGGCTACACTGGATACTACCTTTAGCATAAAGGAAGGGTTGGTTCGTAAGGAAACTCTGTCCTGATGGAAAATGATGAAAGGTTGCACAGCCATGAGGGCTTGTAATTCCGAAACCCTGCGTGCTCTGAGGTGATAGCCAGAAGGAAGGCTGTTTTCCATGACAAATATTGCAGTTCTGTTGAAGCAGCTGGCTCAAATGGAGGCAGGGTCAGTTTTTCTAAAATGAAATTGAGGTCCCAAGCAGGTACTGGTTGCTTCCTTGGTGGTTTTATATTCTTAGCCCCTCTGAGGAACTGTCTTAAGAGAGGATGAGAGAATAAAGGAGGATCAGTGTTGTATTGTGCAGAAATGGCTGAAGTATGGATTTTGATGGAGGAGAATGAAAGTCCACTGTTTAGCATCTCAGCTAGGTACTGTAATATTTGAGGTAAATTCCGTATCCCCGGATTCTGTCCCTTTTTCTGATTCCAGGCACAAAATCATTTCCATTTGGCGGTGTAGGCTTTTCTAGTAGAAGGCCTTCTGGCCTCCAAAATGACATCCTGCACCTCCTTGGAGAGGCGGGTCTGTTGGGAAATCAAGGAACCCTCCATGCAGCTAGACTGAGTGTTTTCAGCTGACTGTGAAGAGTTTTGAAGTTGTGCTGGGTCAACAGAAGAGGCACTAGAGGCAGGATCCATGGTGGGGAATGCGTCAGGCTCCTCAGGAGTGGATACCAGTGTTGTCTTGGCCAGTCTGGAGCAATGAGAATCATCTTTGGCCTGTCTGCTCTGGCTTTTAATAGAACTTTGGGCAGCAGAGGAAGAGGTGGAAAGGCATAAACTGTCAATGTTGTCCAACTGAAAGAAAGTGCGTCCACGTTCCAGGCCTGAGGATGATAGGTCCTTGAGCAGAATTTTCTCAATTGGTAATTTCTGTGGGTAGCAAAGAGATCTATGTCTGGCCTTCCCCATGCTTGAATTATCTTTGCAAAAACTTGAGGATGCAACTTCCATTCGTGTGGATCTGTCATATTTCTGCTTAGGTTGTCTGCCAGCGTGTTTTCCTTGCCTGGAAGGAATTGTGCTTGAAGTTTGATTTGTAATTCCAGAGCCGTGTTCCAAAGTGACATGGCTAGTCTGCACAGGGGATATGAGTGAGTTCCTCCCTGTTTGTTTATGTACCACATCACTGTGGTGTTGTCTGTCCTTATCAATAGCTGGCTTGGATGCAGTAGGTCTTTGAAGGCCATAATAGCATTTTTCACTGCTAGCATTTCCTTTTGATTGATGTGTAGGTGCTTTTCTTTTTGGGACCATTTGCCCTGAATGCACTGATCTGTCATGTGCGCCCCCCAGGCGTAGTCCGAGGAGTCTGTTGTGATGATCTGATTTGCTTGAGGCATGCAGAATGGGAGACCTATGTTTCTTTGGCATGCTTGAGCCCACCACAGAAATTCCTTTGGGAGACATGGAATGAGTGGTATAATTGTTTCCAAACTGTGGCTTTGTTGAGACCATAAGTTTTGTAGGTACCATTGAAGTTTTCTCATATGCAGCTTTGCACATGGGATTAGCAGGATGCAAGATGCCATGAATCCCAGAGCCTGCACGACTTTCCTTGCAATCAGCCTGGTGAAGGTTGCCATTTTTCTGAAGTATTGAGATAGTTGCCCTTGTTTCTCTGGCGTGAGGTAGGCCATTTGGGTGTTTGTATTCAAGCTGGAACCCAGGAAAATTATTGCTTGAGAGGGTATTAGTTTTGATTTCTTTTTGTTGACTGTGTATCCCAGAAAGTTCAACAACTTTATTACAAAAGCCAGGTGTTTCAGAAGTATGTGCTTGCTGTCCGCTTGGATCAGGCAGTCGTCCAAATATGGGTATATTTGTATCCCTTGAAGTTTGCAGAAGGCAATTACTGATGCCAGGCATTTCGTGAACACTCTGGGCGCAGTAGATAAGCCAAAGGGCAATGCAGAGAATTGATAATGGGTTGAACCTGCAAGAAATCTGAGGTATCTTCTGCAATCTTGACTGATAGGGGCATGCAGGTATGCCTCCTTGAGGTCCAATGTTACCAGCCAAGACTCCTTGCCCAGCATGGGAAGAAGCTGCTGTAATGTGAGCATTTTGAATTTTGGTGCGAGTAAGTATGTGTTTAGGATGGATAGGTCCAAAATAGGTCTCCAATCTTTGTCCTTCATTGGTACCAGGAATAGTCTGGAATAAAACCCTTGACCCTGTTCTTGTGCAGGTACCTCTTGAATAGCTTTCATGTCCATGAGAGCTGAAATTTGTTTTTGTGCCTCTGCCCTTTGATTTTGTGGCAGGTTTGGCATGCCTCTCATTTTTGGAAGGGTGTGAAAGTGGAATCTGTAGCCTCTCTGTCTATAATGTCCAGGATCCATTTGTCTTTTGTGACAATATGCCAATTTTTCGAAAATAATGCCAGTTTTCCACCTAAAGGTGCTGCCATTAAAGCTTTGCTTGGCATGCAAAGGGGAAAGTCATTGTGTCTGCTTTCTGAATGGCTGTGATCTATCCTCTACACCTCTTGGTGTAGGTGCTTGCCATTGTCTGGCTCTAAATGATCCTTGAGATTGCCCTCTACCCCTCGGGCGCCTGTATCTACCTCTTTGAGGTCTGTCCGTGGCTGGACAGGACCAATTTTATGAAGGCCAGTTTCTGCTGAAACGTGGAGGTTGTACTTGTAGGAAATATTTCACTGTTTGCATTGATCTTGCCTTTTCCTCCATTTTCTTTAATACCTCCTCAGCTTTAACACCAAACAATACATCTTTTTGAAGAGGTGCATCTAGTAATTTAGCTTTGACATGATCTGGTAAGGTTTGCTCTTTGAGCCAAGCATGTCTACGTATGGCAGACCCTGTATCAGCAGCTCTACATGAGGCCTCTAAAGCATCAAAACCACACTGCAAGGTATGTTTACCCACTTGCTCTGCACTATGCAACAAATCCTGCAACTCCTTCAAGTCTGGTTGTTCAGGTTGTGACATTTTGCTTTTCAACTGAGATAACAAAAACTGTTGATACTTTAACATATGGAACTGACAGTTTAATGCCCTCATGGTTAAAGTGGCCGAGGTGTATACCTTTTTCCCCCACCTTTCTAAAGCTCTGGAATCTCCCTCTGAAGGTAATGGATTTTTGGCAGTAGAGGCCTTAATTCCCTTGGGACCCTGTGAAATAGTTTCTGAGTCAGCAGCATGGCTTTTGTATAGGAATTGGTGTGAATCAGGAACCCGGTAATACCAGTCAGGCTTAACAGGAGCTGGTGGTAAAGAATCTAGGTTAAGGCTGGCCTCTGAATACACATCTAGTATGTCTACGACAAGAGGGATAGCCAGAGGCCTGTGCTGAGGAAGCAAGAGAAAATCCCTCAGCCTTTTCTTGGAATCTGAGTAATCTTGGCCTTCCCAGTGGAAGTGTTCCCTCAAGGTATGCAAGGTTTCCCCAAAAGAATAGTCCTCAGTGGGGGAGACAGAGGGAATGGACTCCTCCGCATCAGAATCTTCAAAAGGGGAGTATGAATATTCCTGGACTTCAGAATGTTCTGAGGTAATGGAGGCCTGGTCCGAGGAAGGGTAGTCTTCCTCCAATCTGGGCCTTTTGTCCATTGGGGGTTGAGAACCCCTGATAAGAGTAATCAAATCCTCAGCCATTTTGAGCTTCTGTTTTTTAGGCATGGGGCCTTGAGAGGGGCTCAGTGGAGCTTGTCTTTTAGTTTTCATGGCTGCTTTAGATTTTGTGAAAGCCTTAATGGAAAAAGAAGGCGGCGGCCTGAAGACACCTTGAGAGGTGGCACGCCTGTCTAAACTCTGAGTTTCCCCGCCAAGAGTGGCGTCTGTATCTGTAGTCAGGGTGAGGGCCGAGAAGCCTGCGACCTCGGGCACAGAAGACACCACTAAAGAAGCGTCATCGGTACTCAGGGGCTGCGTAGGTTCCTCGCTGAGAACCGGAGCACCGGTAGCCGGCTTTAGCGTGGTGTCGGTAGAAGTCGCGGACCTCGTATGTCGGTCCTTATCTTTGCGTCTTTTACTCAAAACTGGAGTTGGAGTATCCGACGACATAATGTAATTAAATTTTTTACCAAAATAGTGTTGGGCGAACTCCGTCCGACGCTTAATAATGCGTTTGTTGAATCTAGCACAAAAACGACAGGCCGAGACGTTGTGGTCTGGGCCTAAGCAAGGAATGCAGAGGGAATGGAAATCCTTATGCGGTATTTGCTTCCCACATGAAATGCAATTATTAACTTTGTCTGACATCGGTCTGAGGCAAGAAAAGTTTCCCCAACGGGGTACTTAGCTTTCAAGAAGACTTCGGCTGAAAAATATTCGTAATCTCAGGAGCTGGCCGACCGGCACTTGCGAACTGCTTCTGATTCGGGCGCCGCACGGCAAGAAAGACTGAAGAAAATGGCGTTGGCTGCATCTTATATACCCCTGTCGCACTGACGTCAGGGAGGAGGCGACAGCAACTGACGCCGGACCAAGACTTTGGAACTCTGGCCTACTGCGGGACCGCCTGACGGCAGGATAACCCAAGTGTAATGACTGCAGCAGTGTAACACGATGATCATCATCAGGGGCCAAACTAGATTCCGAGAAAGCATCAACAATGTCTAGTACAGGAAGAATAGCTAAAGGCCTATGCTGAGGTAGGAGAAGGAAATCCCTTAGCCTCTTTTTTGAATCAGAAAAATCCTGGCTTTCCCAGTGGAAATGCTCCCTTAGAGTATGTAAGGTTCCACCAAAAGAAAACTCCTCAGGAGGGGAAGCAGAGGGAATAGAGTCCTCTGCATCAGAATCCTAAGTAGTAGGTAAGGGCAAATCCAGACCATCAGAAGAGTAAAAAAAAAAACAGAATCCTGATCAGAAGATTCATAATCAACTTCAGTCCTAAGCCTCTTAGAAGGGGCGGGGGGGATGGCTACCCCTGATTAGAGTTATTAGATCTTCAGCCATTCTTATCATTTGATTTTTAGGCCTAGAGGCCTCAGCATATGGCCTGGGCATTGGTTTTTTAGACATGGATTGAGATTTAGGCCTAATAAAGAAGGAGGCGTCAGTTTAATATGCAAGTCCATAGGTCTGAATACACCCTCGGAAGCCGGTGCCTGCACAGCGGCTCCGGACCCATCCAAGGTAGAGACATCTGCGGGTTCCATAGTTGAAGCATCTCTTGGCATACTGGACTCCGAATGGGTCTCAGTAGAGGCCTGAGAATCAGAAGTAGCGGGTATCAGTGATTTCGAAAGCGCCTCACTGAGTACCGACGGACTGGTGAATGGCTTAGGAGAAGCGTCGTCAGCAGTTTTGGATCTCGGCGGCCTGTTTCTGTCTATCTTTGTATTTTTTTTGGAAGTCCGGTTGTCAGATGGCTAACCGATGACATTTCTGATTAATTAAACTGAGAACCGAAATATTTAGAGGCGAAAATATACAGACGACGGATAGTGCGCGGATTAAATAAAGCACAAAACCGACAGCAAGGTACGTCGTTGTCAGGGCCTAGGCAAGGAATACAGTACGAATGAAAATCTTTGAGGTATTTGCTTTCCACAAGTAATGCAATTATTAACTTTAACTGACATCGGTAAGGAGCAAGAAAACATTTCCCCAACGGGGTACTTAGCTTTAGTTGAAGACTTCGGTTCTGAAACTCGAAAACGAAAATTTCAGGAGTCGGCCGACCGGCATATGCGAACTGCTTCTGCTTCAGGCACCCCACGGCAAGAAAGACTGCTGTAATGGCGTCAGCTGCATGTTTTATACACCTGACAACCTGACGTCATGGAAGAAGGGACAGCAACCGACGCAGGACCCAAGGCTTTGTTAATCAGGCCGACTGAGGGGTAAATGCAAGCAGATAACCCAAATGCAATGACTGCAACAGTGAAACACGAAAAACATCTAAAGTTACCTTTAATTAAAAAAAAGCAAACAAACTGTAACTACCAATCTAACAGGATCTAAACCAAAAAGAAAAGCATGTAAAGAAATAAAAAGGGAAGTCGAAGGCTTTATGGACTCTTCTCAGACAAAACGTTATTCCAAAATAACACCCTGGTGAACAATTGCAGATTATGACAAACCTGGACGGTAGCAATCATACCACCTCAGTTCTCATGCTTTATCTTGCCCATAACGAACATTCTTTGCAAAAGATTAAGCAACTACGTGTGGAGGACTGCAGGGTTAACAAGGGTAAAGAACAGTTGTGTAAAATCTTACCATAACCATAGATGTCCTCTTCCATGTTGCAGTATTCTTAGTGTGGGATTCCCCGCATCAGGCCTATACAAAATCTTAAGCCTGGCTGCTGTGGGTGAGTGGGGTGTCACACGTAGGGTCATAAACCAGGGACCTTAAATGTGACGTCTGCACGCACAGACCTCAGAAAGTACAGTTGTGTACACTTACCATAAATGTAGATATTCGAGTGTATTCACTGTTGCAGTCATCACACTTGGGTTATCCTGCCAGGGGTGGCCCTCAGTCAGCTCGAATACCAGAAGCTTAGTATTTCTGCATCGGTTGCTGTCACTTCAGTACTAACGTCAGGTCGTCAGAGGTATAAAAACAGGTAGCCGACGCCATTACATCAGTCTTTCTTGCAGTGGAGCCTGACGCAGAAGCAGTTTGCATGAGTGCCGGTCGGCTGCTACCTGACTTTTCAGTGCCATTTGCTGGCTAATCTGACTGTGGTCTAGGGAGTGCCCTTTAGACAGGTCAATAGGAAAAAGTGGGATAGGTGTGTGTGTGTGTGTGGGGGGGGGATACTGCAACATGGAAGAGGAAGACATCAATGGTTATGCTAAGATTTCACACAACTATTCTATGTCTTTCTATTCCTATGTTGCAGTCTTCTTAGTTTGAGAGAGTGCCACAGCTTAAGATGAGTGGAGGTAGAGGGAGCTGATTCCAGAAAGCCCTGCAGGATTGCCCTAGCAAACCCTGCCCTGGCTCTGGAGACATGGTCCAATTTGTAGTGTCTGGTGAAAGTGTGCACGATGGACCAGGTGGCTGCTTCCAGAATGGAGGCTGTGCCCAGGCCTGTGAGGAATGCTTTGGAGGATGCCATGGCCCTAGTAGAATGAACTCTTACTCCCTGGAGTAGGTCCTTGCCATGGTGGGAGTAGCAGAAGCAGATAGTTTTTCTGATTCTGCAGGAAATGGTTTGTTTGGAGACTGCCTTGCCCAGGTCTCTGAGCTGGAAGGATACAAAGAATTGGTTGGATTTTCTGATGGACTTAGTTTTGTCTAAATACAATTTTGTCTGTGCACATCCAGGGAATGGTGTATCCTCTCACTGTCAATAGTGGGAGAGGGGAAGAAGGTGGTCAGGTGAATAGATTGGTTTAAGGACAGCTCGTTGATCATCTTTGGCATGGAGGAAGGGTTAGTGCGTAGGTTCACTGTATCCTTGTGGAAAGAAGTGTAGGGTGAGAGCAGGCAATGAGAGGTTATAGCTCTGACACCCTTCTAGCAGAGATAAGGGTTACCAGTAGTGCAGTCTTCCATGTGCACATTTGGAGCGTTGCAGCACTGGCTGGTTCGAATGAAGGCAAAGTGAGTTCCTCCAGGATGACGTTTAGGTCCCAAGGAGATGGCACGGGTTCTCTTAGTGGTCTGATGTGCAAAACCCCCTTTCAGAAATAATTTAATATCTAGTCTGGCTAGTAGAGGGGGGTTCTAGTGGTAAGGAGGCAGAGATTTCAGAAAGGTGGACTTTCATTGAGGAGTATGAAAGGCTAGCCTTGATAGGTTCACACACACAAGTAAGGACTAGAGAGGTATCCACTTGAAAGGGATCCCTGTGCCTATGGAGACATCACTTGGAGAATCTTTCCCATTTTGACATGTAGGATCTCTTTGTAGAAGGTTTCCTGGACTCCCTCAGGACTAAAAGCACACCCTCATAGTGGTGTCTGAAAGGAATTAAAAGTTTATCACCCAGTGTGTTAGACCTAACATCTGTAGGTGAGGGTGAATGAGTGATCCCTTCTGTTCTGTGAGTAGGTCCACCTTGTGGGGTAACTTGTGGTGACTGCCCTTGGATATTGAGAGTAGTATGGGGAAACAGTACTGCCTTGGCCAAAAGGGATTCATCAGCAAGATTTTAAGTTTTCCCTTCCTGATCTTTAGGAGGACTTTCTGAGTAAGAGGGAAGGGTGGGAATGCATATAGAAACCATCCTTTCCATGGAATGCTGAAGGCATCTACCCTCCAGGCAAGTGGAGAGTGACCCTTGGTGCAGAATTTCTTCAATTGTCTGTTATGTGGGGAGGCAAACAAATCTACTCTAGGTGTGCCTCACTGGTGGACAATGTCAAGAAAAATGTCCCAGGTCAGCATCCAATCGTACTGTAGAGAGGATGTTCTGCTGAGCTGGTTGTTCTGGGAAGAAAATGATGTTGTCTGCAAGGATAAGTTGTTTCTGTAGGCAAGGTCCCAAATTTGGATTGTTATCCAGCAAACGAGGTAGGACTTGGTCCCGCCTTGTTTGTTGAGGTACCACATGACTGTGGTATTGTCTGTGAAGATTTGAAAGGGTCCTGGTTGCAGGATTGGGAGAAAAGCTTTCAATGCCAGAAGGACTGCTGTTATTTCCATGACATTGATATGTTTCTAGTGGAGGGTATGAAGCAAGGTCTCCTGTACCATGAAGCCCTTCAAAGTAAACCCTCCCCACCCTAGGTCTGATGCATCTGTATGCATATGCTGGGTTGGGTGGGGGGGTGGGGGGTGAAGTGGAAGGCCTGGGTTCATTAGGATTTGTTGAATCCACCCACCTTAGTTCTGCTTTGAGACAGAATGGGCTGTAAAGTGACGAGGCAATTCCAAACCATTCTGGAAGTAAATCACAGAAAAACAGTCAGCAATCTATTTGGCCAAGGTACCTCTGGATATTGCTTGGCCTCAGCGGTTAGAAGAGAGGGACAAACAGGTCATCAGATTTCCTGTACTGTCTGGTCCTGTAAAAGCAGAAATCTAACTATATATGAACATCAAGAAGGTGCAACATGTGTTTGCCCTTATTAGAAAAGTTGGAAAAGGTAACTGGCAATGGGGTGGATAGTTTAATGTTCACCTCTGTGGCTACTCTGGGCATAAAGGAAGAACTGGCCCAGAAGGACAGGAAGCTTGATGTACAAGGCGTAACGTTCTGAAATTTGTATTCCTGATACAATCTCTACCAAAAGGAATGTTTTCTGTGAAAGAAATTTCATATCACAAGAGCTCACTAGTTCAAGTTTGAGTCAGTCCATGAAGGATAAAGAATAGTTATGTAAAATATTACAATAACCATAGATGTCCTTCTCTCCATGTTGCAGTATTCTCAACATCTGGGTTTTCCTCTTGCTACCCAAACGTTGTTCAACAAATCACTGAAGCCTCCACAATGACAGCAAATATTATTTTATTGGAATAAAACAAGCGCTTTCACGCATCTAACAATGCGCTTCATCAGGTTACATGGGTAGGTTGCTACCCAAACGTCCAGCCAGTATACAAAAGCTTGTAGTCACTACTGGGTATGTGGGACATCTGACATTTGCCTAAGGAACGTGGGCCACAAAAGTGACGTCTGCACATACCAGACCTCTGAACTGAGCACCGCATTCAGATCCCAGACCCAAGTAACTGTGAAAGTCCAATGCCATCCAGTTAAAGTAAAGAAGACGGGAAGGAAGGGGAGAGGAATACTGCAACATGGAAGAGGAGAACATATATGGTTATGGTAAGATTTTAGGATTTTACACAATTATGCTGTGTCTTCTATTTTCATGTTGCAGTATTCTCAACACTTGAATGAATGCCAAAGCTCACTAGGAAGAAGAGGGTGGTGGCTTGGAAATATTTTCTATAAATCCATGCAGGATTGCCATGGCGAATCCAGCCCTGGATTTGGAAATTACGCCCAATTTTTGATGCTTGGCAAAGGTGTGAAGAGAGGTCCACGAAGCTGCCTCAAATTGTGGCAGTGTCCAAACCTTTAAAGAAAGCTCCAGATGAAGCCACAGCCCTAGTGGAGTGTGCTTTGATTTTTAAACCGTCAGGATTTCCCATGGCATGCGTAGCAGAAGGCAATTGCTCTGGAAATCCAGGATGAAATTATCTGCTTTGTCACAGCTTTCCCCGGGGCTCTAGGATGAAAGGAGACAAACAGCAGCTCTGATTTTCTGATATGTTTGGTTTTGTGCAGATAGAACTTAAGCTGTCTATGCACATCAAGGGAATGTAAGACACTCTCAGCGTCACCCTGAGGGTGAGCAAAAAAGGTGGGGAGGTGAATGGTTTGGTTTAAGGATAGCTCACTGACCACTTTGCCCATGAAGGAAAGGTTGCTCCTAAGGCTAACCTTGTCTTTGTGAAAGATGAGGAAAGGAGGGATGACCATGAGGGCCTGTAATGATGACACTTTTCTAGCTGAAGTCAGGGCAAAGAACAGTTGTGTACACTTACCATAAATGTATATGTTCGAGTGTAGTCACTGTTGCAGTCATCACATTTGGGTTTTCCCTGCCAGGGTATCCCATGGCTGGCCCAAAAAAACAGAGGTTTACTATTTCTGCATCAGTTACTGTCACTTTAGGACAGACCTCAGGTCGTCAGGAGTATAAACTAAGGCAGCCGATGCCATTAAATCAGTTTTTCTTGCTCTAACCTGTCAGGAGCCCCCAAGTGGGAACCAGGTTCTGGTGGAAGAAAGTACAGTTTTGTACCTACCATAAATGTAGATGTCCGAATTGGATAGCATTTGCAGTCATAACAACTGGGTTGTCCTGTCGTCAGGCAGCCCTTCAGTCGGCCGGATTCCAAAGTCCGGGTCCGGCTTCGGCTGATGTCGCACTTCACCCGACGTCATCTCTGTTGGTCTTCGGGTATAAAAGCATCAGCCGACGCCATTTTCTTCAGTGTTTCTTGCCCCAGATGCCAGAAGCCCTATAGAAGGCTAAAAAATTTTGGATAGATGCCAATGTTTCCAAAAGATAGAGGTAAACACAAAAATAAGCATGTATGTACATAAATACAAACAAATACACCATGAAAGAAATCCCCACTAGCTAGCTATTAGAAGGGTAAACACCCTAGGAGTACCACAGAGGGAAGGAGGGAGGTAATCCTGACTGCAGATGCTATCAATTCGGACATCTACATTTATGGTAGGTACAAAACTGTACTATGTCCTTCATGGATGCATCTGCAGTCATAACAACTGGGTAGAATACCATAGCCAACTAGGGAGGAGGATAAAAGTAAATTATGGTGTGTTTAGGATCCCTTGCAGAACAGCAGTGGCAAACCCTGCTCGGGATCTGGAATATAGAGGTAAATTATAATGCTTGGCAAATGTATGCACGGAGGTCCAAGTAGCCGCCTCAATAATGTCTTTGGTAGCCACTCCTCGTAAGAAGGCTGTGGTAGTGGCTGTTGCCCTTGTAGAATGAGGTCTTATGTTCTGTGGAATTGGCTTTCCATGGAAGGAGTAACAGAATCGTATGCAATTTCCTATCCATTTGGAGATTGTCTGTTTGGAAATAGCTTTTCCTTCCCTTCCTGTTGCATAGGCTACGAAAAGTTGGTCAGTCTTTCTGCTATTTTTGTTCTGTCCAGGTAGTGGCGTAGCTGTCTGTGTACAGCCAAGGTATCCAGTATTCTTTGCCCTCTGTTTTGTGGGTTGGGAAAGAAGGTAGGCAGGTGGATTGCCTGGTTTAAAGACACTCTGGATACCACCTTAGGCATAAATGTAGGATTAGTCCTCATGGACACTCTATCTTGGTGGAAGATTAGAAAGGGTTGCACTGCCATTAAGGCCTGTAGTTCTGAAACCCTCCTTGCTGAAGTAATTGCCAGTAGGAAAGCAGTTTTCCATGACAGGTGTTGTAGGTCTGCTGTTGCTGCTGGTTCAAAAGGTGATAGTGTCAATTTTTCTAGCACAAAGTTCAAGTCCCAAGCTGGCAATGGTGGTTTCCTTGGAGGTTTTACATTCTTGATTCCTCTGAGGAACTGCCTGAGCAAAGGGTGTGAAAAAACAGGTGGATCAAAGCTGTATTCTGCTGAAATAGCTGATGCATGAATCTTGATGGAGGAGTAGGACAGGCCTGAATGAAGTAGTTCGGCCAGATACTCCAGAATGTTAGGCATATCTATGTTTGATACATCTTTTCCTCTTTCAGAGCTCCAAATGACAAACCTTTTCCATTTCCCAGCATAATTCCTTCTAGTTGAAGGCCTGCGTGCTCCAAGAATAATGTCTAACTCTTTGTGAAAGTTCTGTATTAGCAGCTGCTATGTGATGTTCCATGCAGTCAGTTGCAGCGTTTTTAGGTTTGGATGCATGGTGCTGAAGTTGTTCTGAGTTAGCATCAAAGGCATCAGGGGAATTGGCCACATATTGTTCCGAGACATGCTCCTCAGCAGTGGGTACCAATGCTGTCTTGGCCAGTTTGGAGCTATCAGGATTATCCTTGGACGTTCCTCCTTGATTTTTAGTAGTACTTTGTGTATCAAGGGAAGAGGTGGGAATGCATATGCTGTAAGGCCTTTCCAGCTGAAGGAGAGCGAGTCCACTTTCCATGCTAGTGGGTGGAATGTCCTTGTGCAGAATTTTTGAGCTGGTGATTGAGAGGTGATGCGAATAGATCTATCTGAGGCATTCCCCATTTCTTGAGATGGTCTTGAAGATATCCGGTGCAGCTGCCATTCGTGGGCATCCGATGTGGTCCTGCTTAACATATCTGCTAGAGAGTTTTTCTTTCCTGGCACAAATATTGCCTGTAACTGGATGTTGTAGCTGAGTGCCAGGGTCCACAGCTCCAAAGTCATTCTGCATAGGGGTAAGAATGAGTGCCTCCCTGTTTGTTGATGTACCACATGACTGTGGTGTTGTCTGTCCTTATCATCAAGTGGTCCTCCTTGAGAAATGGTCTGAACTTTTGGATTGCCAGTTTTACTGCCAGCATTTCTTTTAGGTTGATGTGCAGGTGAAGTTGGTCCTGTGTCCACAATCCTTATGCGCATTTGTCCAGCATATGCCCCCATCCTAGGTCTGAAGCATCTGTTGTGATGGTCTGGCTTGCTTGACCCTTGCGAAAGGGCAGGCCTGGGTTTGACTGGCATGCCTGAGCCCACCATAGGAACTCCTGTTTTAAGCATGGTATTAGTGGGATTTCCGTTTCTAGGCTGTGTCTGTGTTGGGACCATAAATTCTTTAGGTACCACTGTAGTTTTCTCATATGTAGTCTGGCAAATGGAACCAAGATTATGCATGATGCCATGAAACCCAAGGCCTGCAGTACCTTTCTTGCTGTTAACTTGTTCAGTTTTGTTAGTGCCAAGAAGTAAAGAGGGAGTTCTTTTGTTTTTCTGTAGTTAGGAATGCCATTTGTCTTACTGTGTCCAATTCCGCTCCCAGGAAAGTCCTTGTCTGGGATGGTATCAGTCTTGACTTTTGTAAATTGACTGTGTATCCCAGTGCTTGAAGCAAGTAAATGACCCTTTGTAAATCTGTTGTCAGCTTGCTTTTGTTGTCTCCTTGTATCAGGCAGTCGTCCAGGTATGGATAAATTTTAATTCCCTGTAGTCTGCAATAGTCGATTACTGCTGCCAGGCATTTTGTGAATACTCTGGGCAGTAGATAAGCCAAAGGGCAATGCTGAGAATTGATAGTGCTCTGATCCTGCAAGAAATCTGAGGTATCTTCTGCAGATTGGTCGAATGGGGACGTGCAGGTATGCCTCCTTGAGATCTAGAGTTACCAGCCAACACTCCTTGCCCAGCATGGGAAGAAGTTGCTGTAGGGTCAGCATTTTGAATTTTGGGACAATGATGTAAGTATTCAGGGTGGACAGGTCTAGAATTGGTCTCCAACTTTTTCCTTTCTTGGAACTAGGAATAGTCTGGAGTAGAACCCCTTTCCTTGCTCTGCTGTTGGCACTTTCTCCACGGCTCTCATGTTTGCTAACTCCATTATCTGTTGTAGAGCCTCTGTCTTTTGATTTGGAGGTAGATTTGGCATTCCTCTTTTGTCTGGTAAAGTGTGGAAGTGGAACCGGTAACCTTGATCTATGGTTCGTAAAATCCACTTGTCCTTTGTTATGTGGTGCCAGTTTTTTGAAAATAAGGTTAGCTTTCCGCCTAGAGGAGCTGCTATTTGTTCCCTGGTAGGCGGGATTAGGATTAAGTCACTGTGGCTGTGTTGATGTAGAGGCAGGTGTTGAGTCTGTGCCTCTGTTGTTACCTTGCCACTGTCGTCCTCTGTAGGCACCTCCTCTGGATTGGTTTCTGCCTCTGGAACGTCTATTCCTGCCCCTTTGAGGTCTTGTGGAGTCAGGAAAGGACCAATTTTGGCAGGCCAGTTCCTGCTAAACCTTGGGGGTTGAACCTGCAAGAAATCTTTAACTGTCTGGACTGATTTTGCCTTTTCTTCCATTTTCTTCATAACCTGCTGGGCAGGTGTACCAAACAAACTTGTTTTATCCATAGGAGCATCTAGCAATTTAGATTTAACATGATCCGGTAAAGCTTGCTCCTTTAGCCATGCATGCCTTCTAATTACAGTGCCAGTCATGGCTGATCTAAATGAAGCCTCCAGTGCATCATAGCCACATTTTAAAGAATGGTTACTAACTAGCTGTATGTTATTTACCATTTCTAATACATATTTCTTATCAAGAGATTCATCAGTGGTTAGCTTTTTAGTTAACGGATCAAGCATAAACTCTTGGTATTGTATCATGTGAAACTGACAGTTTAAAGCTCTAGCTGAGAGAGTGGCTGAAGTGTAAACCTTTTTACCCCATCTGTCTAATGACCTTGCTTCCCTTTCAGAAGGAACAGGGTTTTTAGCTATGGTCGCGGCTACTGCCTTGGGACCCTGGGAAATAGTTTCGGGGTCTGCAAGAGGGGCCTTGTAAAGGTGGTGATGAGTATCTGGCACCCTGTAAAATCTGTCTGGTTTGGCAGGGGCTGGGGGTAAAGAATCTGGAGCGGAGCAGACATCATTGAAAGCATCATCCACCACAGAGAGAACAGGAGGTATAGCTAAGGGCCTGTGCTGTGGAAGGTGCAAAAAGGTCCTAAGTCTTTTCCTGGAGTCTGAAAAATCCTGTTGCTGCCATTGGAACTGTTCTGCATGGCATGCAAGGTTTCCCCAAAGGAGAATTCTTCTGGTGGGAAGCAGCTGGAATGGATTCTTCAGCATCAGAATCTTCAAAATTGGAGAAAGGAGCCTCTGGCTGGTCAGTTATGTCTGATTCATCAGCAGAATCATCAGAGGACACTGGCTCATGGGGCTCTGCCCTAGGTCTCTTCTCTGGGGCTGAGAGGCCCTGTCTGGGTGAGATTGAGATCCCCTAATTAATGAAATTAAATCTTCTGCCAAAGTAAGCATTTGAGAACTGGAAGAGGGCCTGGTTGGGGGTTTAACAGGCACTGTTTTAGTAGTCTTGGCTGCTTTAGCCCTGGCGAAGGCCTTAATGGACATGGCTGCTGGAGGCCTAGCAGCACCACGTGCTGGGGTAGAGACATCCAAGGGAATGGTGTCTGATAAGTCAGTGGTAAGCACCGTGGTGGGTAAAATTTCTGAGGCCGATTCAAGAGTGTTAGCAGGGACCTCAGTTGTGGAGATAGATTCAGCTGTATTTTGATCAGTTTTCGGTTTCGGCGAAACCGAGACACTCATGATTTGCTTAACCATGGTTTCGGCCAAAACCGCGGACCGCAGTGTCGGTCTTTTCTTTGCGTTTTTGGCAGAATGCGTGGTCGGAGGATCCGGCGGCATAATGTACGCAAAATCAGAACCGAAAAACTGTTCTGCAAACTCCGACCGGCGTCTAAGCGTTAAATCGGTTGAAAGAAGCACAGGCGAACAGGCTGCTACGTCGTGGGCTGGGCCTAAGCAAGGCAGGCAGTAAGAGTGGAAATCTTTATGAGGTATTTGTTTCCCACAGGTTAAACAATTATTAACTTTGTCTGACATCAGCTGAGGCAAGAAAGAGTCCCCAGCGGGTACTTAGCTTTAGAAGTCTTGAGTAGTATTGGTAGAAGTAATCTCTGGATCCGACCGACCGGCACTTGCGAACAGCTTCTGCTTGGCCACGCGGCAAGAAAGACTGAAGAAAATGGCGTCGGCTGATGCTTTTATACCCGAAGACCAACAGAGATGACGTCGGGTGAAGTGCGACATCAGCCGAAGCCGGACCCGGACTTTGGAATCCGGCCGACTGAAGGGCTGCCTGACGACAGGACAACCCAGTTGTTATGACTGCAGATGCATCCATGAAGGACATCCCCATCAGTATAAAGTACATACCAATATGTCCCTTGTAAGGAAAGAGAAGAAAGAAGAGGGGGATGCAGGGAGAGAAACCAGGACTGCAACAGTGAATACACTCAAACATCTACATTTATGGTAAGTGCACACAACTCTACTATGTTCCTTGTGTTTCAATGTTGCAGTCATCACATTTGGGTTGATTCCAAAAGCTGAGGAAAAGGATGGAGGCAGTCAAGGAATTAGGGGCTGGCTAGTGTGCCCTGCAAGACTGCAGAGGCAAACCCTGCCCTGAATTTCGAGAAGATAGGCAGGTGGAACTGTTTGGTGAAGGTGTGAACAGATGCCCAGGTGGTAGCCTCCAGAATGTCCCTGGTAGTGACTCCTCTGAGGAGAGCTGCAGAGGTGAAGGCTGCTCTGGTGGACTGAGCCTTGACCCCCTTGGGGGGGGGGGGGGGCTTTCCATGGTGTATGTAGCAGAAATGGATGCAGTATGCTATCTATTTGGAGATGGTTTGTTTGGAGATGGCTTTGCCCTCTGCCCCTGCAGCAAAGCTAACCAGCAATTGATCAGACTTTCTGAACAATTTAGTCATGTCTAGATAGAATCTGAGCTGTCTGTGCACATCTAGAGAGTGCAGTATCCTTTCCCCCTTGTTCTGTGGGTTAGGGAAAAAAGGTGGGCAAATGAATGGATTGGTTGAGAGCCACACTGGACATCACCTTGGGCATGTAGGATGGGTTAGTCCTGAGGGATACCCTGTCAGCATGGAAGACGATGAAGGGTTCCACAGCCATGAGTGTGTGCAGCTCAGAGACCCTTCTGGCTGAAGTGATGGCCAGAAGGAAAGCTGTCCTCCAGGAGAGAAATTTTAGCTCTGCTGAAGAGGCAGGTTTGAAGGAGGGGAGGGTAAGCTTTTCCAACACTTGGTTAAGGTCCCAAGCTGGGGTGGTGCTCTTCTACATGGCCTCAAGTTGCTAGCCCCCTTTTAGGAACTGTCTGATTAGAGGGAGTGACAAAACGAGCAGAGATAGCAGAGGCATGAATTTTTAATAGAGGAAAAGGAGAGTCCACTGCATAGCTGGTCAGCTAAGTAATCCAGGATGAGAGGGATGGAGGGCTGTGCCGTATTGCCTCCCTAAGCCTGAATCCAGGTGCAGAACCTTTTCCATTTGTCAGCATAAGACTTCCTAGTGTTAGGGAGTCTGGCCTCACGTATAACATCGAGCACGTTTGCTGAGGCTGGCAGATTGATGGGTGGTTAGGGAATAAGCCAATCTGCAAAACTGAGTGTCTGTCATTTGGGATGTATGAATTCCCCTTCCCTCTAGGTCAGGAGATTAGGGATCTGAGGGAGATACCAAGGTGGCAGAGGGGACAGTCTGCACAGCAAGGGGTAACCAGTGCTGGCAAGGCAAGTCTGGAGCTATGAGAATTGTCCTTTGTTTCTCCTCCTTTATTTTTAGCAGTACCCTGGGGATGACAGGTAGTGGAGGAAAGGCACAGACCGACAGATTAACCCAGGGGAAGGATAGGGCATCCATTTTCCATGCCATGCAGTGATGCTCCCTAGTGCAGAACTTGCTGAGCTGATGGCTTGTGTGGGAGGCAAAGTGGTCGACCTTCGGGGGCGCACCATTTCGGAGTTATTAGGGTGAAGGTTCTTCTGTTGAGCTGCCACTCATGTGGGTCCAGAAGATTTCTGCTTAAGTGGTCTGCTAGAGAGTTGAGAGAAAGTACAGTTTTGTACCTACCATAAATGTAGATGTTCGAGTGCTAATACAGCTGCAGTTATAACAGATGGGTTCTCCTGCCGTCAGGCGGGTCCTCGGTCGGCCGAATTCCAAAGTCTAGGTCCGGCGTCGGTTGTCGTCGCTTCTTCCCTGACGTCAGTGCAACAGGGGTATAAAAGAACCAGCAGACACCATTTTCTTCAGTTTTTCTTGCCCCAGATGTCAGGTGCCCCCAGAAGGAAGGCAACACATAAATTTGTGTAATAAAGCAATGCCATATAATCAAAATACAGTAGTGCAAGCAAATACATCAAGAATGAATACCCCAATCATGAGGAGATGTTAGCCAATAGGCCTGTCCCAAGAAGGGAAGGAGGGAGGGAAACCTGGACTGCAGCTGTATTAGCACTCGAACATCTACATTTATGGTAGGTACAAAACTGTACTATGTTCATCGTGCATACAGCTGCAGTCATAACAGATGGGTGGAATCCCAAAGCTAAGAAAGGGGTGGTAGGCACTAGGTGGAACTAGGAGGAGCCAGAATGCCCTGCAAGACTGAAGTGGCAAAGCCCGCTCTAGATTTGGAGTATAGTGGAAGGAGGTAGTGCTTGGAGAAGGTATGCACAGAACTCCAAGTGGCTGCTTCCAAAATATCTTTGGTAGGAACTCCTCTGAGAAAAGCTGCAGAGGTAGCCGTGGCCCTTGTGGAGTGAGATCTGATGCCTGTAGGTACAGTTTTGCCATGAAAAGAATAGCAAAAGCGTATGCAGTGGGCTATCCACTTTGAGATTGTCTGCTTGGAAATTGGCTTTCCTTGAGCTCCTATAGCATAGGACACAAAGAGCTGTTCTGATTTTCTGAAAGGCTTTGTTCTGTCCAAATAATAACGCAGTTGTCTTTGGATGTCCAAGGAATGTAGTAATCTCTCCCCTTTGTTTTGAGGATTAGGATAAAAGATAGGTAAGTGTATAGCCTGATTCAAAGCTACCCTGGATACCACTTTTGGCATAAAGGACGGGTTGGTTCGTAAGGAAACTCTGTCCTGATGGAAGATGATAAAAGGCTGCACAGCCATGAGAGCTTGTAGTTCCGATACCCTAAGAGCTGAGGTAATAGCCAGAAGGAAAGCTGTTTTCCAGGACAAATATTGCAAATCTGATGAGGCAGTTGGCTCAAAAGGAGGCAAGGTCAGTTTTTCTAGAATGAAATTGAGATCCCAAGCAGGTATTGGTTGTTTCCTTGGGGGTTTTAGATTCTTAGCCCCCTCTGAGGAACTGTCTTAAGAGGGGGTGAGAGAATAAGGGTGGATCAGTGTTGTATTCTGCAGAAATGGCCGAGGCATGGATTTTGATGGAGGAGAATGAAAGTCCACTGCTTAGCAGCTCAGCTAGATACTGTAATATTTGAGGTAAGTTAAGTTTTCCAGGATCCTGGCCCTTTTTCTCATTCCAGACACAAAACCGTTTCCATTTTGCTGAGTAAGCTTTTCTAGTAGACGGCCTTCTGGCCTCCAAAATGACATCCTGCACCTCCTTGGAGAGTAGGGTCTGTTGTGATGCTAAGGAATCTTCCATGCGGCTAGATTGAGTGTTTTTAGCTGACTGTGAAGAGCTCTGAAGCTGTGCTGAGTCAGAAGAAGAGGCATTAGAGGCAGGGTCCATGGTGGGGAATGCGTCAGGCTCCTCAGGAGTGGGTACCAGTGTTGTCTTGGCCAGTCTGGAGCAATGAGAATCATCTTTGGTCTGTCTGCTCTGGTTTTTAATAGAACTTTGGGCAGCAGAGGAAGAGGTGGGAAGGCATAAACTGTCATTGATGTCCAACTGAAAGAGAGAGCGTCCACTCTCCAGGCCTTTGGATGAAAAATCCTTGAGCAGAATTTTGTCAATTGGTGATTTTTGTGGGAGGCAAAGAGATCTATGTCAGGCCTTCCCCATGCTTGAATTATCTCTCTAAAAACTTGAGGATGCAACTTCCATTCTTGTGGATCTGTCATATTTCTGCTTACGTTGTCTGCCAGTGTGTTTTCCTTGCCTGGCAAGTACTGTGCTTGTAGTTAGATTTGTAAGTCCAGGGCCATGTTCCAAAGTGACATGGTCAGTCTGCATAGGGGGTAAGAATGGGTTCCCCCCTGTTTGTTTATGTACCACATTACTGTGGTGTTGTCCGTTCTTATCAATAGTTGACCTGGTTGCAAAAGGTCTTTGAAAGCTATAATAGCATTTATTACTGCTAGGCATCTCCTTTTGATTGATGTGAAGGTGCTTTTCTTTTTGGGACCATTTGCCCTGAATGCACCGATCTGTCATGTGTGCCCCCCAGGCATAGTCCGAGGCGTCTGTTGTGATTACTTGATTTGCTTGAGGCTTGTTGAATGGGAGACCTGTGTTTGTTTGGCATGCTTGAGCCCACCACAGAAATTCCTTTTGAAGACATGGAATTAGTGGTATTATTGTTTCCAAACTGTGGCTGTGTTGAGACCATAGGTTTTTCAGGTACCACTGAAGTTTCCTCATATGCAGCTTTGCACATGGGATTAGTAAGATGCAAGATGCCATGAATCCCAGAGCCTGCAGGATTTTCCTTGCAGTCAGCCTGGTGCAATTTGCTAGTGTTCTGAAGTATTGAGTTAGTTGCCCCTGCTTCTCTAGCGTGAGGTAGGCCATCTGGGTGTTTGTGTCCAAGTTGGCACCCAGGAAAATTATTTTCCGAGAGGGTATTAGCTTTGATTTCTTTTTGTTGACCGTGTATCCCAGAGAATTCAACAACATTATTACATAAGCCAGATGTTTCGGAAGAATGTGCTTGCTGTCCACTTGGATCAGGCAGTCGTCCAAATAGGGGTATATTTGTATCCCTTGAAGTCTGCAGTAGGCAATTACTGATGCCAGGCATTTCGTGAATACTCTGGGTGCAGTAGATAAGCCAAAGGGCAATGCAGAGAATTGATAATGGGTTGAACCTGCAAGAAATCTGAGGTATCTTCTGCAATTTTGTCTGATTGGGACATGCAGGTATGCCTCCTTGAGATCCAATGTTACCAGCCAAGACTCCTTGCCCAGCATGGGAAGAAGCTGCTGTAGAGTGAGCATCTTGAATTTTGGTACGAGTAGAAATGTGTTTAGGATGGATAAGTCCAAAATAGGTCTCCAATCTTTTCCCTTCCTTGGTACCAGGAATAGTCTGGAATAAAAACCTTGACCTTGTTCGTGCGTAGGTACCTCTTGAATAGCTTTCATGTCTATGAGATCTGAAATTTGTCTTTGTGCCTCTGCCCTTTGATTGTGTGGCAGGTTTGGCATGCCTCTCACTTTTGGAAGGGTGTGAAAATGGAATCTGTAGCCTCTGTTTATAATGTCCAGGGTCCATTTGTCTTTTGTGACAACATGCCATTTTTTGAAAAGAATGCCAGTTTTCTGCCTAAGGGTGCTGCCGTTTGAGTCTTGCTTGGCATGCAAAGGGGAAATCATTGGGCTTGCTTTCTGAATGGTTGCGAGTTATCCTCACCACCTCTTTGTGTAGGAGCTTGCCATTGTCTGCCTCTAAACTATCCTTGGGATTGCCCTCTGCCCCTCGGGCGCCTGTATCTACCTCTTTGGGGTCTGTCCGTGGCTGGAAAGGACCAATTTTTGGAAGGCCAATTTCTACTGAAACGTGGGGGTTGTACCTGTAGAAAATCTTTCACTGTTTGCATTGATTTAGCCTTTTCCTCCATTTTCCTTAATACCTCCTCAGCATTAGCACCAAATAATACATCCTTTTGTAGAGGGGCATCTAGTAATTTAGCTTTGACATGATCTGGTAAGGTTTGTTCCTTGAGCCAGGCATGTCTACGTATGACTGATCCTGTAACAGCAGCTCTACATGAGGCCTCTAGAGCATCAAAACCACATTGTAAGGTATGTTTACCCACTTGTTCTGCACTGTGCATCAAATCCTGCAACTCCAAGTCTGGTTGTTCAGGTTGTGACATTTTACTTCTCAATTGTGATAACAAAAACTGTTGGTACTTTAGCATATGGAACTGACAGTTTAATGCCCTCATGGTTAAGGTGGCCGAGGTATATACCTTTCCCCCCCACCTTTCTAAGGATCTGGAATCTCTCTCGGAAGGTAATGGATTTTTAGCAGTGGAGGCCTTAATTCCCTTGGGGCCCTGTGAGATGGTTTCTGGGTCAGCAGCATGGCTTTTGTATAGAAATTGGTGTGAGTCAGGGACCCTGTAGTACCTGTCAGGCTTGACTGGGGCTGGAGGTAGAGAATCCGGGTTAAGGCAGGCCTCCGAGTACACATCATCTAGTATGTCCAAGACAGGAGGTATAGCCAGAGGCCTGTGCTGAGGTAGCAAGAGAAATTCCCAAAGCCTTTTCTTGGAATATGAATAATCTTGGCCTTCCCAGTGGAAGTGTTCCCTTCAGGTATGCAAAGTTCCCCCAAATGAGTAATCCTCTGGGGGGGATACAGAAGGAATGGACTCCTCTGCATCAGAGTCTTCAAAAGGGGAGTAAGAATGTTCCTGTTCATCAGAGTGCTCTGATATAATGGAGCCCTGATCAGAGGAGGGGGATTCTTCCTCCACTCTGGGCCTTTTGCCCGGTGGGGGTAGAGAACCCCTGATAAGAGTAATTAAATCCTCAGCCATTTTAAGCATCTGTTTTTTAGGCATGGGGCCTGGAGATGGGCCCTGTGTAGCTTGTCTCTTAGAATGCATGGCTACTTTAGACTTGGTGAAAGCCTTGATGGAAAAAGAAGAGGAAGGTCTGAAGACACCTTGAGAGGAGGAAGACCTGTCCACAGTTTGAGATTCACCTCCAAGAGTGGCTTCGGTATCTGTAGTCGGGGTGTGGGCCGAGGAGCCTGCGACCTCGGGCACAGGAGGCACCGCCAATGAAGTGTCGTCGGTAGTCAGGGGCTGCGTAGGCGCCTTGCTGAGAACCGGACCACGTGTAGTCGGCTTTGGCGTGGTGTCGGTAGAGGCCGCGGACCTCGTGTGTCGGTCCTTATCTTTGCGCTTTTTAGACAAAACTGGAGTCGGAGTATCCGACGACATAATATAGTTAAATGTTTTGCCAAAATAATGCTGGGTGAACTCCGCCCGACGCTTAATGGTGTGCTTGTTGAATGTAGCACAAAAGCGACAGACCGAGACGTCGTGGTCTGGGCCTAAACAAGGAATACAGAGGGAATGGAAATCCTTATGCGGTATTTGCTTCCCACATGAAATACAATTATTAACTTTGTCTGACATCGGTCTGAGGCAAGAAAAGTTTCCCCAACGGGGTACTTAGCTTTCAAGAAGACTTCGGTTGCAAACTTTTCGTAATTTCAGGAGCTGGACGACCGGCACTTGCGAACTGCTTCTGCTTCGGGCACCGCGCGGCAAGAAAGACTGAAGAAAATGGCGTCGGCTGGTTCTTTTATACCCCTGTCGCACTGACGTCAGGGAAGAAGCGACGACAACCGACGCCGGACCTAGACTTTGGAATTCGGCCGACCGAGGACCCGCCTGACGGCAGGAGAACCCATCTGTTATGACTGCAGCTGTATGCACGATGAACATTGCTGTAGGAATTGTGCTAACAGGTGGAGTTGCACTGCAGAGGCTGTGTGCCAAAGGGTCATGACCAGCCTGCATAGAGTGCAGGACTGAGTCCCTCCCAGATTGTTTATGTACCACATCAAAGTTGTGTTGTCTGTATTTATCAGAAGAGCCCCACGGGAGAAAAGAGACTTGAAAGCTATCAAGGTGTACTGTACAGCTATCATCCCTTTTGGGTTGATGTGCAGTTGGATTTGCTGTGGGATCCATTGGCGCTGTATGCACCTACCGTCCAGGTGTGCACCCCAGGCATAATCTGCTGCATCTGTGGTGGGGGTCTGGGCGGCATGGGGTGGTGAGAAAAGAAGTCCTTTGTTGAGGGAGCATGCTGTTGCCAACCAAAGAAAATCTTTACTGAGGCAAGATATTATAGGTATAAGAGTGTCTAGGTCTTGAGTGTGTTGAATCCAAAGGCTTTTTAGGTATCATTTAAGTTTCCTCATATGCAGTCTGGCATATGGAAGGAGTAGAATGCAAGATGCCATGAACCCCAGAGATTGCAGAATTTTCCTTGCAAATAGTTGGGGTCTGGTGGCTAGTTGAGAGAAGTAGGCTGTGAGGAAGGTTTACTTTTATGAAGGAATGCCATCTGGGATGCTGTGTCCAGGCTTGCTCCCAGGAATATAATCCTTTTGGTGGGTACCTGCTTGGATTTCTTTTCGTTGATTGTGTACCCTAGGGAGGTTAGTAGGGATATTAAAAAGGCCAAGTGATTTTGCAGCTATTCCTGGCTGGCTGCCTGAATGAGGCAGTCGTCTGTATGGGTAAATCTGGATATTCCTTTCTCGGCAAAGGGCAATGGCTGGAGTCAGACATTTAGTGAAAACTCTGGGAGCAGTAGATAAGCCAAAGGGAAGCGCAGAGAACTGAAAGTGCTGAGATCCTGCCTTGAAACTGAGATATTTCCTGCATGATTCCCTGATAGGAATGTGGAGGTAGGCCTCCTTTAGGTCTAGGGTGGCCAGCCAAGCATCCTTGTTGAGCATGGCTAGCAGCTGCTGGAGGGTGAGCATTCTGAATTCTGGGATCACCAGGACAGTGTTTAGAATGGATAAATCGAGGATGGGACGCAAGGTGCCCTCTTTCCTGGTTACCAGAAAACGTCTGGAGTAGAAAACTTGGCCTTTCTGTTCTGCAGGAACGTGCTCTAATGCCATCATGGCGAGCAGGGAAAGGACTTGCTTTAGTGCCTCTGCCCACAGGTTTTGAAATAGATCTGGGAACCCTTTTGGGTTTGGAAGGGTGTGGAAAGAAAATATGTATCCCTGGGAAAATACGCTGAGAACCCAGCGGCCATTGGTAATGATGGCCCAGGTGCATGAAAGAAGAGTTTTCCTCCTAGGGGGTAAGTGTAGGTGGGCAGAGGGTGGTGGTGAGGAGGGAGAGTCATTGCGAGGTCTTACCAAAAGGGGGTGGCTTAGAACTCCATGGTTTTGAAGTGGTGGTAGATCTCTGCATTCCCTGAGGTTGCTGTCTGTGGGGTCTGGGCCAAACTGACCTGGTGGGAGCAGGAAAGGACCAGTGCTTGGAGGGACAATGCCTGCTGAACCTGGGTGGCTGTACCTGTAAGAAATCCTTAACTGTTTGCATAGATTTTGCTTTTTTCTTCCATCCTTTTTAAGACCTCTTCTGCCTTAGTGCCAAATAAGTTGTCTTCGTGCAAGTGGGCATCCAACAATTTAGATCTAACATGGTCTGGCAAAGGCTGTTCCTTAAGCCAGGCATGCCTTCTAAGGACAGAACTGCTGCCCTGCAAGAAGCTTCTAGGGTGTCAAAACCACAGTGCAAGGTGTGATTAGTTACTTGACTTGCAGAATGCATTAACTTCTGTAACTCTCTAGATTCTGCACAAGGAGGAAAGGAAGACATTTTCTGTTTCAGTAGTTCCACGGTATGTTGCTAAAATTTCAGAATATGGAATTGACAATTTAGTGCTCTGATAAGAAGAGTAGCTGAGGTGCATACTTTTATACCCCAATCTGTCTAGTGCTTGGGAGTCCCTATCTGATGGTGTGGGATTCTTAGCAGAGGTTGGTGTAATTCCTTTAGGCCCTTGAGAAATTACTTCAGGGTCAGCAGAAGGAATTTTAAAAAGAAATTGGTGCGAGTCAAAGACTCTGTCTGGTTTTCTAGGTGCAACAGGGAGAGTGTCAGGAATAGTACAGTTTTGTACCTACCATAAATGTAGATGTTCGAGTGCTAATACAGCTGCAGTAATCACAGATGGGTTTTCAGCCGTCAGGCGGTCCCTCGGTCGGCCAAATTCCCAAGTCTTGGTCCGGCGTCGGTTGTCGTCGCTTACTCTTCTGACGTCAGTAAGGCCAGAGTATATAAGACACAGCCGACGCCATGTTCTTCAGTCTTTCTTGCCCCAGATGTCAGGTGCCCCCAAAAGGAAGGCAATACATAAATAAGGCTTATCTACATATGCAGGCAATGCAATGTAATGCAAAATCAGTGTAAGCAAGCAAATAAAACATAGCAGGATAACCCAGTCAGGTGGTATGAAGAGGTTGTTAGGCCCCATGCCTTTACCAAGTGGGGAAGGAGGGAGGGAAACCTGTACTGCAGCTGTATTAGCACTCGAACATCTACATTTATGGTAGGTACAAAACTGTACTATGTTCATCGTGCATACAGCTGCAGTAATCACAGATGGGTAGAGTCCCAAAGCTATGCATAGGGTGGTAGGTACTATGAGGAACTGGGTTGAGCCAGAATGCCCTGCAAAACAGCAGTGGCAAAGCCTGCTCTTGTTCTGGAGTATAAGGGTAGGTGGTAGTGTTTTGTGAATGTATGTACAGAACTCCAAGTGGCTGCCTCCAAAATATCCTTAGTAGGAACGCCTCTGAGGAAGGCTGTAGAGGTGGCTGTGGCCCTGGTGGAGTGAGATCTGATACCAGTAGGGACAGATTTCCCATGATAGGAATAACAAAACCGTATGCAGTGGCCAATCCACTTGGAAATGGTCTGTTTGGTAACTGGTTTCCCTTGAGCCCCTACGCATAGGACACAAAAAGTTGTTCTGATTTCCTGAAGGACTTTGTTCTGTCCAAATAATAACGTAGCTGCCTATGGATGTCTAAAGTGTGAAGCAGCCTCTCCCTTTGTTTTGAGGGTTAGGATAAAAGGTAGGTAGGTGTATGGCTTGATTTAAGGCTACCCTGGATACCACTTTTGGCATAAAAGATGGGTTGGTACGAAGGGAAACCCTGTCCTGATGGAAGATGAGGAAGGGCTGCACCGCCATGAGGGCCTGTAGTTCAGAAACCCTACGAGCTGAAGTGATGGCCAGAAGGAAAGCTGTTTTCCAGGACAAATGTTGCAGATCTGTTGAGGCAGCAGGTTCAAAGGGAGGCAATGTTAATTTTTCTAGTATGTAATTAAGGTCCCAGGCTGGTATTGGTTGCTTCCTTGGAGGTCTTATATTCTTAGCCCCTCTGAGGAACTGTCGTAAGAGTGGGTGAGAGAATAAAGGAGGATCCGTGTTGAATTCTGCAGAAATGGCTGAGGCATGTATTTTTATGGAAGAAAATGAAAGTCCACTGTTCAGCAGTTCAGCTAGGTACTGTAAAACCTGAGGCAAGTTCAATTTTCTAGGGTCCTGGCCTCTTTTCTCATTCCAACAGCAAAACCGCTTCCATTTTGCAGAGTAAGCTTTTCTAGTAGATGGTCTTCTGGCCTCCAAAATGACATCCTGCACCTCCTTGGAGAGTAGGGACTGTTGTGGTGTCAAGCAATTTTCCATGCAGCGAGGTTGAGTGTTTTCAGGTGACTGTGAAGAGTTTTGTAGCTGTTCTGAGTCAGTAGGAGAGGCATTAGAGGCATGGACCAGGGAGGAGTATGTGTTAGGCTCCTCAGGAGTGGATACCAGTGTTGCCTTGGCCAATCTGGAGCAATCAGTATCATCCTCGGTTTGTCTGTTCTTGCTTTCAAAAGCACCTTGGGCAGAAGGGGCAGAGGTGGGAATGCATAAACTGTCCATGCTGTCCAACTGAATGAAAGGGCGTCCACTTTCCAGGCCTTTGGATGAAAGGTCCTTGAACAAAACATTTTCAGTTGATGGTTCCCGTGGGAGGCAAAAAGATCAATGTCTGGCCTCCCCCACGCTTGGATTATCTCTGTAAACACCTGAGGATGTAACTTCCATTCGTGTGGATCTGTCATATTTCTGCTTAGAGTGTCTGCCAGTGTGTTTTCCAGTCCTGGCAAATACTGTGCTTGAAGTTCGATTTGTCTTTCTAGAGCCAAGTTCCAAAGAGTCATGGCTAGTCTGCACAAGGGGTATGAATGTGTTCCTCCTTGTTGGTTTATGTACCACATTACTGTGGTGTTGTCTGTTCTTATCAGTAATTGTCCTGGATGCAGGAAGTCCTTGAAAGCTTTAATTGCATTTATCACTGCTAGCATTTCTTTTTGATTGATGTGAAGGTGCTTTTCCTTTTGGGACCATCTGCCCTGAATGCACCTGTCCTTCATGTGCGCCCCCCAGGTGTAATCTGAGGCGTCTGTGGTTATGACTTGTTTTGCTTGAGGCTTGCAGAAAGGAAGGCCTGTGTTTACTTGACATGCTTGGGCCCACCATAGAAATTCCTTTTGCAAACATGGAATTATTGGTATAATTGCTTCCAAACTGTGACTGTGTTGAGACCATAGATTTTTTAGGTACCATTGAAGTTTCCTCATATGCAGCTTTGCACATGGGATTAGAAGAATGCAAGATGCCATGAATCCCAGAGCCTGCAGGATTTTCCTTGCAGTAAGCCTGGTACTTTTGCTAGTGTTTTGAAGTACTGAGATAGTTGCCCTTGTTTTTCTGGCGTAAGATATGCCATCTGGGTGTTTGTGTCCAAGTTGGCACCCAGGAAGGTTATTTTCTGAGATGGTGTTAGTCTTGATTTCTCCTTGTTGATGGTATATCCCAGAGAAAGCAGTAACCCTGTCACATAAGCCAGATGTTCCAGTAGTATGCGTTTGCTGTCCGCTTGGATCAGGCAGTCGTCCAGATAAGGGTAAATTTGTATCCCTTGAAGTCTGCAGTAGGCAATCACTGATGCCAGGCACTTTGGCTTATCTACTGCGCCCAGAGTATTCACAAAGGGCAATGCAGAGAATTGATAGTGGATTGAACCTGCAAGAAATCTGAGGTATCTTCTGCAGCTTTGTCTGACTGGGACATGCAGGTATGCCTCCTTGAGGTCCAATGTTACCAGCCAAAACTCCTTGCCCAGCATGGGAAGAAGTTGCTGTAATGTGAGCATCTTGAATTTTGGCACGAGTAGGAATGTGTTTAGGATGGATAAGTCCAAAATGGGTCTCCAGTCGGTTCCTTTTCTTGGTACCAGAAAAAGTCTTGAATAAAAACCTTGACCTTGTTGGAGTGTAGGTACCTTTTGTATAGCTCTCATGTTTAGGAGCTTTGAAATTTGCAGTTGTGCCTCTGCCCTTTGATTTTGTGGCAGGTTTGGCATGCCTCTCATTTTTGGAAGAGTGTGAAATTGAAATTTGTAGCCTCTGTTTATAATGTCCAGTATCCATTTGTCTGTTGTGACAATATGCCAATTGCTTGCAAATAATCCTAGTTTCCCTCCCAAAGGTGCTGTCAGCTGAGACTTCCTTGGTATGGAAATGAGGGAGTCATTGGGTTTGCTTCCTGTATTGTTGTGCACTGTCTTCACCACCTCTTGGTGCTGGAGATTGCCATTGTCTGCCTCTATATGATCCTTGTGATTGCCCTCTGCCCCTTGTGCGTCTGTATCTGCCTCTCTGGGGCTTGTCAGTGGCTGGAAAGGACCAGTTTTTTGAAGGCCAATTTCTGCTAAAACGTGGTGGTTGGACCTGTAAGAAAGCCTTGACAGTTTGCATAGATTTGGCTTTTTCTTCCATTTTCCGTAGTATGTCCTCAGCATTAGTACCAAATAATACATCCTTTTGTAAAGGAGCATCAAGAAGTTTAGCTTTCACATTATCAGGTAAATTTTGTTCCCTAAGCCAGGCATGCCTGCGAATGACTGATCCTGTGGCAGCCGCTCTACTGGAAGCCTCTAGGGCATCATAACCACATTGTAAGGTGTGTTTACCCACTTGCTCCGCACTATGCATCATATCCTGTAACTCTTTTAAATCTGGTTGTTCAGGTTGAGACATTTTGTTCCTTAATTGTGATAACAGGTACTGTTGATATTTAATCATATGAAACTGACAGTTTAAAGCCCTCATGGCTAGGGTGGCCGAAGTATATACCTTTTTACCCCACCTTTCTAGAGATCTGGATTCCCTTTCTGCAGGGAGTGGATTCTTGGCAGTGGAGGCCTTTAATCCCTTGGGGCCTTGTGAAATGGTTTCAGGGTCAGCATTATGGCCTTTGTAGAGAAATTGGTGAGAGCTGGGTACTCTGTAATACCTATCAGGTTTTACTGGTGCAGGAGGCAGAGAATCAGGGTTAAGGCAAGCCTCCGAATAGACATCATCCAGTACATCCAAAACAGGGGTATAGCCAGAGGTCTGTGCTGAGGTAACCAAAGAAATTCCCTAAGTCTTTTCTTGGAATCTGAAAAGTCTTGGCCTTCCCAATGGAAGTGTTCCCTCAAAGTGTGCAAGGTTTCCCCAAAGAAAAATCCTCAGGAGGGATACAGAAGGAATGGACTGTTCTGCATCCGAATCCTCAAAAGGGGAGTAAGAGTGTTCCTCTGCATCAGAATGTTCTGATAAAATGGATCCCTGATCATAAGAGGGAGATTCTTCCTCCACTCTGGGTCTCTTGTCAGGAGGGGGCTGAGAACCTCTGATAAGAGTAATTAAATCCTCAGCCATTTTAAGCATCTGTTTCTTAGGCATGGGTCCAGGAGATGGGCCCTGTGCAACAGGCCTCGTGGGATGCCTGGCTGCTTTGGATTTAGTAAAAGCCTTTATTGAAAAGAAGATGAGGGCCTAAATACACCATGGGTGGAGGTGGACCTGTCCACATTAGTAGGCTCGACATTAGCAGGGGCTTCGGTTGTAGTCTGGGAAAGGACCGAGGACCCAGCGGTCTCGGTACAGAGAACACCGCCAAAGGAGTGTCGTCGGTAGTCAGGGACTGCAAAGGCGTCTCGCTGAGAACCGGACCACGTGTAGCCTGTTTTGGCGTGGTGTCGGCGGGGACCGCGGGTCTCGCGTGTCGGTCCTTTTCCTTGCGTTTTTTGGACAAAACGGTAGTCGGAGTGTCCGACGACATCTTATAATCAAAAGCTTTACCAAAGTAGTGTTGGGCGAACTCCGCCCGACGCTTGATAGTGCGTTTATTGAAGGTAGAGCAAAAGCGACAGCCCGAGACGTCGTGGTCTGGGCCCAAACAAGGTATGCAACGGGAATGGAAATCCTTACGCGGTATTTGCTTCCCACAAGAAATACAATTAACTTTTTCTGACATCGGTCTGAGGCAAGAAAAGTTTCCCCCAACGGGGTACTTAGCTTTAAAGAAGACTTCGGTTCCAATTTTTTTTTCGTAATTCAGGAGTTGGCCGACCAGCACTTGCTAACTGCTTCTGCTTCGGGCACCTCGCGGCAAAAAAGACTGGAGAACATGGCGTCGGATGTGTCTTATATACTCTGGCCTTACTGGCGTCTGAAGAGTAAGCGACGACAACAGACGCCGGACCAAGACTTTGGAATTCGGCCGACCGAGGGACCGCCTGACGGCTGAAAACCCATCTGTGATTACTGCAGCTGTATGTACGATGAACATCAAGCTGGATTCCAGGAAAACATCCTCCACAACATCCAGGGCTGGGGGGATGGTCAGGGGTCTATGCTGTGGAAGATCTAAGAATTCCCTGAGTCTCTTTTTAGACCGAGGGTAGTCCTGACTTTCCCACTGGAAATGCTCCCTTAAGGTGTGAAGGGTCTCCCCAAAGGAAAAATCATCTGGGGGAGAGGCTGAAGGAATGGAATCCTCTGCATCAGAATCCTCATAAGCAGAGAGGGGTTGCATGTCTTCATACTCAGAAGCATCAGAGTCAGAGGACTCCTGTTCAGACAAAACAACAGGGGAAAGATCTCTTTTTATTGGAAGGGGTAGCTTGGCTTCCCCTGATCAGCATGATAAGGTTTTTTGCCATTATAAGCATTTGAGACTGAGGCAAGGAAGCAGGTGCCTGAGATTGGGTCATTGGTTTCTTGGGTGTGGTTAATAACCTGAGCCTAAGAAACTCAGTAGTTTTCGAAAGAACAGTAGTCGCAAAATAAGTCGTTGGTTTGTGTCGAGAATCGGTAGTGCAAAGGACCTCCTCGGAAGCCGGTGTCTGCTCAGCGGCTCCGGACCCATCCAAGGAAGAGACGACTGCAGGATCCTTAGCCCAAGAAGAGTTTTGAGGCATACCGGACTCCGAAAAGGTCTCAGTAACACCCTGCGAATCCACAGAAGCGGGCATCAGGCGCAGCAAAAGCTCCTGAGGACAGGAGAACTGACCACCAACTTAACGGATGCGTTGTCGGTAGGTTTGGACCTGTGCGGTCTATCTCTGTAATTATCTTTACATTTTTTCGGAAGATCTGTTGTCGGATGGCTTACCGAAGCCATATCGGAATTTGAGGACTGCAAGCTAAAATATCTAGCTACAATAAGGGCCTGACGACATATAGTTCTGGGGGTGAACAAAGCACAGAAGCGACAGACGGGGAAATCCTGGTCTGGGCCTAAGCAAGAGACGAAGTAAGAATGAAAGTCTCGGTGTGGTATTTGCTTTCCACGGTAGACACAAGTGTTAAATTTCTGACATCGGTTAGTGCAAGAAAAAAAGAATCCCCACCGGGATACTTAGCTTTAGAAGACTTCAGCTTCAATTCGGAAGACGAAACTCGGGTACCGGCCGACCAGCACTCGTGCGAACTGCTTCTGCGTCAGGCTCCACAACAAGAAAGACTGCTGTAACGGCGTCGGCTGCCTTACTTTATACTCCTGATGACCTTGACATCAGTCCTGAAGCGACAGCAACCAACAGAAATTCTAAGCCTCTGGTATTCAGGCCGGCCGAGGGCTATCCTAGCAGGGATAACCCAAATGTGATGAATACAACAGTGAAACACGAAGAACATCTAGTAGTACCGTCGTCCAAGTGCAGTGTTTCAGGGAGGCCGTAGAAGCTGGTTCGAAGGGAGCCACAGCGAGCTTCTCCAAAACGCAATTCAGATCTCAGGGTGGAGGGATGGATTTCCTGGGGGGCCTGACATGTAAAACTCCCTTTAATAACCGCTTAGCAAGCGATCGAAAACCCAGTGGGAGATTCAGAGGCAGACAAGTTAAAATAGCAGCAAGGTGGGCTTTAACAGAGTACGTCGATCCTGACTGCAAGAGTTCACACAAATATGACAGTATCAAAGAGAAATTACTCTGGGAAGGGCCCAACTGTCTTTGTACACACCATAAGGAAAATATTTTCCATTTATACATATAAAATCTCCCTGTATTATGGTTTCCTGGCCTCCTGCAGGACTGAGAGCACGTCCACATTGTAAAGGTGTCTGTAAGGGATCTGAATTCACTCACTCACAGGGTAAGGTTGAGAGACTACAGGTGTGGATGTATTAGGAAACCCTTGTCATGTGTGAGAAGGTACAATCTGAGGTAAATTGTGGTGAATGCCCCTGGCTACATGCAGAAAGAGGGGGGACCAGTGCTGTCTTGGCTAAAAGGGGGTCACCAGCAAGATTTTTCATTTGTCTTGTTGAATTTTCAGCAGGACTTTCTGTAGACATGGCAAGGGGGGAATGAATACAGAAACATCCCCTTCCAAGAGACTGAGAAGCCGTCTGTTGCCCTTGCAAGGGGACTGGGCAGCCTGGTGCAAAAAGATGGAAGCTGTCTTTTCATAGGGGAGACAAACAGACTTATCGGAGATACACCCCATTTGTGGACTATGTCCAAGAACACATCCTTGTGGAGCACCCATTCGTGGGACTGTGACATGGACCTGCTCAATGTGTCTGCCTGTGCATTCTGTTCTGAAGGGATATAGCCAGCCTGTATTGTGATTCCCTGAATTGTGGCAAGCTCCCACAGGAGAGCTAGTCTGCATACAAAGTAAGACTTTGTTCACCTCGCTTGTTCAGATACCACAGAAAGTAAAGTTGTGTACACTTACCATAAATGTAGATGTTCGAGTGTATTCACTGTTGCAGTCATCACATTTGGGTTATCTTCTAACAGTAGCCCTCAGTCGGCCTGATTAACAAAGTCTTGGGTCCTGTGTCAGTTATTGTCCCTTCTTCCGTGACATCAGGTCGTCAGGGGTATAAAACATGCAGCCGATGCCATTACATCAGTTTTTCTTGACCCCTAATGGGAAGCAATTAAATCTATAAATAAACAAGGATATACCTCCAACAAAAAAGCAAATACACCAAAAAGCTTTATGAGCATAGCAAAGGAGAGTACAGGTATAGCCAAAAGAAGTAAGAGGGCTGGAGGGAGGGTAACCAGGACTGCAACAATGAATACACTCGAACATCTACATTTATGGCAAGTGCACACAACTGTACTATGTTCTTCGTGTTTCACTGTTGCAGTCATCACATTTGGGTAGATTCCCAAAGCTAAGGATGGGAGGAGGAATTCTGATAGCATTAGGACCACCTATAAGGCCCTGAAGACATCAGTGGCAAAGCCAGCTCTGGGTTTAGAGAAAATTGGCAGATGGTAATGCTTGGTGAATGTATGTACAGAACTCCAGGCAGCTGCTTCTAGGATGTCCCTGGTAGAACGCCTCTGAGAAAGGCTGTAGAGGCAGATGCAGCCCTGGTTGAGTAGGGTCTAATTCCCTGTGGGATAGGTTTTCCATGGTGACTGTAGCAGAAATGAATGTAATGGCATATCCATTTGGAAATGGTTTGCTTTGAAATAGCCTTCCCCTCTGCCTCTGTAGCAAATGCCACCAGCAGTTCAGATTTCCTTTGAGGTTTGGGTCCTGTCCAAGTAGAATCCAAGTTGTCTGTGCGCATCTAAGGAGTGCAGTATCCATTCCCCTTTGTTCTGTGGATTAGGAAAGAAGGTTGGCAAATGAATGGACTGATTAAGGGCCACATGGGATACCACCTTGGGCATGAAGGAAGGATTGGTCCTAAGAGACGCCCTGTCCGCATGTAAGATTATGAAAGGCTTGACTGCCATAAGGACCTGTAATTCAGAAACCCTTCTTGCTGAAGTGATTGCTAAAAAGAAAGCTGTTTTCCAAGAAAGGAATTTTAAGTCTGCAGTAGCAGCTGGCTCGAAAGGAGGAAGTGTGAGTTTCTCCAATACAAAGTTAAGCTCCAAGGCAGGTGTAGGAGCTCTACTGGATGGTCGTAAAATTTTGGCCCCTCTGAGGAACAGCTTAAGCAGTGGATGAGAGAAGAGGGGAAGTTCTGTGTTATAATGAGCTGAAATAGCTGAGGCATGGATTTTGATGGAGGAGAAAGACAGGCCCTTGTGAAGCATCTCAGTTAAGTATTGTAAAATCTGTGGTAAATTGGGCACTGCTGTGCTCATCCCTTGAGATTGGTTCCAGGCACAGAATCTTTTCCATTTTTCAGCATAAGATTTTCAAGTACTAGGCCTCCTTGCCTCTAAAATAATATCCATCACTGGTTTAAGAAGAGATTAGGCAATTAGCCAGGCTGCTAGGTTCAGTGAGTGAAGCTGAGGGTGCAGAATTCAGTTCTCCTGATGAGACAATAGGGTAGGAGTTTGAGGCAGGTGTCATGGGGCCGACCGTGACACACTGCGCAAGACGGGGTAACAGTGTTGCCGTGGCCAGTCTGGTGCAATCAAAATTGTCCTTCATTTGTCTTGTTTGATCTTTAGTAGTACTTTGGAGATCAGAGGAGGAAAGGCATAAACTGATGTTTTTTTCCATCTGAAGGACAGAACATCATCTTTCCAAGCTTGTTTGTGGGCAGTCCTTGTGCAAAGTTTGTCCAATTGATAGTTCTGGGGGTAGAAAAACAGGTCTATATCTGGGCTCCCCCATTTGCTTGTCAACACGCAGAAAATCCTTGGTTCCAGTTTCCACTCGTGTGGTTCCATGAGGTTTCTGCTTAGTTCGTCTGCCAGTGTGTTTAGTTTTCCTGGCAGGAATTGAGCTTGTAGATGCACTTGGTAGCTCAGGGCTGTGTTCCACAATGCCATGGCAAGTCTGCAGAGGGGGTAAGAATGTGTACCCCCCTGTTTATGTACCACATAACAGTGCTGTTGTCCATCTTTACCATTAATTGACCTGGAAGAATGTGGTCCATGAAGGGTGTCAGAGCATTCTGTACAGCTAACATTTCTTTTTGATTGACATGCAGGTGCATTTGACGAATTCCATTGGCCCTGAATGCACTTCCCTGCCAGGTGAGCCCCTCATGCATAGTCTGATGTGTCTGTTGCTAGGGTTTGGGCGGCAGGGGGTAGTGTGAATGGTAGTCCCTTATTTTGGTGGCAGGCCTCTGCCCACCAAAGGAACTCTAGGCGTAGGCAAGGTATGACAGGAATCAATGCTTCTAGATCCTGAGAATGTTGACACCATAGGCTTTTTAGATACCACTGCAGTATCCTCATATGTAGTCTTGCATATGGAATTAGAAGAATGCAGGAGGCCATGAACCCTAACGCTTGTAGTATTTGCCTTGCAAATAGCAGGGTTTTTGTGGCCAGTTGTTTGAAGTAGGTTGTCAAATGAATTTGTTTCTCTGGCGTGAGGAAAGCATTCTGGGAAGTTGTATTCAAGCTTGCTCCCAGGAATACAATTTGTTGACAGGGTACCAGGTGTGACTTATTTTCGTTTATGGTGTACCCCAGACAAGTTAGCACCCTTTGTACAAAGGCCAGATGATTCAAAATTATGTCCTGGCTTTCTGTCTGAATTAGACAATCGTACAAGTATGGGTATATTTGAATATTTCTTTGCCTGCAAAATGCAATGACTAGAGCTAGGCACTTTGTGAATACCCTGGGTGCAGCAGATAAGCCAAAGGGCAGTGCAGAGAAAGTACAGTTTTGTACCTACCATAAATGTAGATGTTCGAGTGTAGACACTGCTGCAGTCATTACAATTGGGTTATCCTGCCGTCAGGCGGTCCCGCAGTCGGCCAGAGTTCCAAAATCTTGGTCCGGCGTCGGCTGCTGTCACCTCCTCCCTGACGTCAGTGCAACAGGGGTATACAAGATGCAGCCGACGCCATTTTCTTCAGTTTTTCTTGCCCCAGATGTCAGGTGCCTCTAAATATGTAGGCAATTCCAATTGCTAATAAAACATACATAAGAAAAGCAAAAAACAACTTACAGCTACCAGCAAATACTCCCCATAGGTAGTAAGGGTAGAAGACATAGGTACGTACCAGCCAGTAAGAGGAGAAGAAGGGAGGGTAACCTGGACTGCAGCAGTATCTACACTTGAACATCTACATTTATGGTAGGTACAAACCTGTACTATGTTCATCGTGTTACACTGCTGCAGTCATTACACTTGGGTAGAATCCCAAAGCTGAGGAAGGTGGCTGGTCTTATAAGACTTTAGGGGTGGTTATAAGGCCCTGCAGCACTGCAGTGACGAAGCCAGCTCTGGATTTAGAGTATGGAAGCAGATGGTAATGCTTGGTGAAGGTGTGTACAGAACTCCAAGTTGCTGCTTCCAAAATATCCTTGGTAGATACTCCCCTGAGGTAGGCAGTTGAAGTGACTGTTGCCCTGGTGGAGTGAGATCTAATGCTGCTAGGTACAGGTTTTCCATGGTATGTGTAGCAGAAACGTATACAATGTCCTATCCATTTTGAAATAGTCTGTTTCGAAACTGCTTTTCCCTGTGCTCCTGCAGCACATGCTACCAATAATTGCTCAGAAGCTTAACTGCCTGTGAATGTCCAAAGAGTGCAGTAGTCTCTCCCCTTTATTCTGTGGTTTAGGATAAAAACTTGTAAGGTGAATAGTTTGGTTTAGAGCCACACTGGATACCACCTTTGGCATAAAAGTAGGGTTAGTTCGTAAAGACACCCTGTCCTGGTGGAAAATGAGGAAAGGTTCCACTGCCATTAGTGCCTGTAATTCTGAAACTCTTCATGCTGATGTTATTGCCAGGAGCAGAGCAGTTTTCCAAGAGATATACTTTAATTTTGCTGTGTTGGCTGGCTCAAAAGGAGGTCAAGTTAACTTCTCCAAAACAAAGTTGAGGTCCCAAGTTGGAGTAGGTGCTCTACTGGGCAGGTCTTATGTTTTTAGCCCCTCTGAGGTACTGTTTTAACAGAGGATTAGAGAAAATTTTTGGATCCGTGTTGTAATGAGCAGAGATGGTAGAGGCGTGGATCTTGATGGATGAGAAGGAGAGTCCTTTCCCCAGCATCTCAGTTACGTATTGTAGTATCTGAGGAATGTTTGGGACAAGAGGGTCAAGGCTGTGAGCTTGGTTCCAGGCAGAGAATCTCTTCCATTTATCCAAATAAGCTTTCCTGGTAGTAGGCCTTCTGGCCTCCAGAATGACATCCATAATAGCTTTGGAGAGTGGCACTGCTTGCTTGACTAAGGAATCTTCCATGCAGCTATGTTTAAGGTCTTTAGCTGGCTGTGTAGTATTTGGTTGTTGTGCTGAGCCAGCAGATGTGGGATTTGAGGCAAAATCCAGGGTGGTTCTTGTGCTAAGCTCCTTAAGATTGGGTACCAGTGCTGGCGTGGCCAGTCTGGTGCAATCAGGATCATCTTTGGCTCTTCCTGCCTGGCTTTTATGAGTACCTTTGGCAGGTGAGGTAGTGGTGAGAAAGCGTATACTTGTAGGTTCTCCCAGCTGAATGAGAGGGCATCCACTTTCCATGCTTGTGGATGGTAACTTCTTGTGCAGAATTTTTTAGCTGGCAGTTTATTGGGGATGCAAACAGATCTATGTCCGGGCTCCACCATTTCTGTGTTATCATTCTGAATATTTGTGGATTCAACTCCCATTCGTGGGGATCCATGATGTTTCTGCTTAAGTCGTCTGCCAGTGTGTTTTTCTCTCCTGGCAGGAATTGCGCTTGCAGACGAACTTGAAGGTTTACAGCTGTGCTCCATAAGGTCATAGCTTGTCTGCATAGGGGGTAGGAGTGAGTGCCCCCTTGCTTGTTTATGTACTACATAACTGTGGTGGTGTCTGTCTTTAGTAGTAGTTGTTCTGGATGCAGCAGGTCCTTGAAGCCTATAAGCGCATTTTGTACAGCTAGCATCTCTTTTTGACTGATATGCTGCCCGGTTAAAGAAACTCCAGCTCTACTCAGTGGCATACCGCCTGCTCAGAGGCGATCTGTGCCCGACGTATAAAGCCATGTCCAACCCGGAAATAATGGACATGCTGCACCTCAGAAAATCCAAATCCCATCGAGCTACACGCTCAAGAGACTTGAACCTCAGCACTGAAATAAATAGGACATGCTGGAGGGACAGATTCATAACCCAGAGGCTCCCTTCACTCTGGAATAAAATCCCAGTCTAGGTTAGGCAGAGTCCCTCATTGACTCTCTTCAAGAGGAATCTTGATGAGTGGATGGGAGATCGTAGGTTTACCCCAGGTATCACTTCTGTGTCACAGTATACTAACCTCGAAAAAGGGCATAGCAAAATTCATTTAAAATGGGTGGCAAAAGCCAAACACACTCTGGCTAGGCTTATAAATGCCCTAGGGCAGATAGCCTAGTATGAACCTATGTGAAGATGCCTTTGTTCTGCGGTCCACATGCCCTGAATACATAAGCCTGCCGACTTAATCCGATGCATCTGTTGTCAGTGTTTGCCTGGCTGTGGGTTGTGTAAAAGGCTGTCCCTTGTTGAGGTGACAAGCTTGAGCCCACCACTGAAACTCCTGTTGAAGGCAAGGGATTAGTGGTATAACGGTTTCCAAACTTTGACAGTGTTGAGACCATACATTCTTTAGGTACCATTGTAGTTTCCTCATATGCAGTCTGGCATATGGAATTAGTAGTATGCAAGATGCCATGTAACCCAAGGCCTGCAGAATTTTTCTTGCAGGGAGCTCGGTCTTTGTTGCCATCAACTGAAAGTATTGGGTCAGTTGTCCTTGTTTGTCTGGCGTGACATAAGCCATCTGGGCCGTTGTGTTCAAGCTGGCACCCAGGAATATAATCTCTTGTGAGGGCACTAGTTTTGATTTCTTTTGGTTTACTGCGTTACCCCAGGCAACTTAATAACTTTTTACAAACGCCAGATGCTTTAAAAGAATGTCCTTGCTCTCTGCTTGAATTAGGCAGTTGTCCAGGTACGGATAAATTTGAATTCCTTTCTGTCTGCAAAATGCAATTACTGGTGCCAGGCACTTTGTGAAGACCCTGGGCGCAGTAGATAAGCCAAAGGGCAGTGCAGAGAATTGGTAGTGCATTGAACCGGCTATGAATCTGAGGTATCTTCTGCAGTTTTGTCTGATGGGGACATGCAGGTATGCCTCTGAGGTCCAAAGTCACGAGCCAAGCTTTCTTGCCCAGCATGGGAAGAAGCTGATGTAATGTCAACATTTTGAAGTTCGGAACATCCAAGTAAGTGTTTAGAGATGAAAGATCCAGAATGGGCCTCCAGGCTTTGTCCTTTCTGGGTACCAGGAGTCTTGAGTAAAATCCTTGTCCTTGCTCCTGTGATGGTACCTTTTCAATAGCTCTCATATCCATGAGTGCTGTAATTTGTTTTTGAGCCTCTGCCCATTGATTTGGTGGCAGATTTGGCATTCCTTTTAACCTTGGCAGAGTGTGAAAGTGGAACCTGTAACCTTGAAATACAATGTTGAGAACCCAATTTTTCTTTGGTGACCATTTGCCAATTGTGGTAGAAGAGTGCCAGTTTTCCTCCCAAGGGGGCTGCCAAGAAGGATTTGTTTGGCAGCTGTAGTGGGAAGTCCTCCCCTTCTTTCTGGCCTGATGCAACCCATTGACGAGGCCTGTAAGGACCTTGTGTTTAACCTCTACCTCTTGGACGTCTGTATCTTCCCCTTTGAGGTCTGTCTGTAATTGGAAAGGACCAATTCTTAGTTGGCCAGTTTCTACTAAATCTAGGAGGCTGAACCTGTAAGAAATCCTTCACCATTTGCATAGATTTTGCCTTATCCTCCATTTTCTTTAATACCTCTTCTGCCTTAACTCCAAATAACACATCCTGTTGCAAATATGTTTTCAAAGAATGGTGCTTTCCTCCTTGGTTACTGCTGTTAAAATTCTTGTTAAGATGCTTCTCCTTGTTTCTTCTTTAAAAGAACTTTTATTAAAATGATTTAAAACAAAAAACAAAATAAAAGCTACAACCTAACCATTTGAAAGTTATCGTTGTAACGCAAAAAAGAGAGATGAGCGCTTTCGGTTTATCAACCTTCTTCAGATCTGCTTAACATTTGCAGCTGCTTCTATTTATATTCATGCTGCTTACTTAGATTCATCCCCCACAACCAATGGGAGCCTCTATGCCAATTCTTGATGTACTTGTAATCCAATCCGATGTTCTGGTTCTTATTTCTTGGAAGCCAATTACATTCTTCCATGCAAATAAGTTTTAATAACTCTACCAATGTTTATTCATTCCTTTCTCTCAGCTAATTTGCTATTCTTTTTCTTTTGCTCCAATGGCTTGTGGGTATCCTGTTGCAAGATGCAGGCTCCACCTTTTTATGTCATGTTCTTATTTGCCTTTTGTAAAAACTAATCACTCTCCCTGCATTGCATTTTTCATGTATTTCACCTCTATATTGGAGGCGTCTGTCTGCCTATAACAGAGCTACAATCTCTTCTCTTTCTCGGGTTGTCTTCATTAGGTAAACCACAAGTACAGTGGCTTTCTCCTTTGTTTTAAAACATAGGATCAAACACTTTCTTGTAAATGCTCTTAATTCCATGTCATCAGGTCTCTTTCAAACTGATAGCGCTTACTTAACTACATAAATGCACTTGCTAACTCACATCATAAATCAAAAACTTTTTTTTATTTTGTGTCTTGCTTCTTTATATCAAGTCTCTTTCTGACTAGGAGCGCTTGCTTATATTCAAAGATGTACTGCTGATTCCTGTTATTCTATCAGAGTTTTACTTTGTACAGAGCTCTTTATTCAGTCTTATTAAGAAGCTATCCTAGTTGTTTTTTAATGTTATGTAATCCATTCGTTGGCAAATTACACTTCTCCTTTTTCTCCCATACTAATTCCAAACTCTCTACTAATTCAATGCCTTTTCTTCATTTGCTGATAAATTTCCACTAACAAATATCTTTGATCTCCGTAACACATCATTTCTCCTAACTGATGTAAATGATGGATGAACAACACTCTTTCTATTCCTTTAGCGCTCTAAATTTCAATATTTTCCAGACTTCTACATGCACAATGAACTTGATTTCAATTTATTTATAGTTTGGAGTTTACTCTCCTTCCATTATAATATTCAAACCGGGGCTAGAACCCGGAACCCTTTGTTTAAGGGTCTAATGCTCTACCGACTGAGCTGTTGCAAAGGTGCAACCAATAACTTTGCTTTAACATGATCTGGTAATGTATGTTCTTTTAACCAAGCATGTCTTCTAATGAGAGAGCCTGTAACTGCTGCTCTGCAGGAGGCCTCTAGAGAATCAAAACCACATTGCAAAGTATGCTTTCCCACTTGTTCAGCTGCATGCAATAAATCCTGCATTTCTTTAAAATTAGGAGGATCTGATTCTGGAAGCAATTTTTGTTTTAACTGAGACAGTAAAAATTGCTGATATTTTAGCATGTGAAACTGGCAATTTAAGGCTCTCATTGCTAAAGTTGCAGACGTATATACTTTCTTTCCTCATCTGTCTAATGCTCTGGAATCTCTGTCAGAGGGAACTGGATTATTGGCTGATGAGGCCTTAACTCCTTTGGGTCCCTGCGAAATAGTTTCAGGGTCAGCTACAGGGCTTTTATACAGAAATTTATGTGAGTCAGGGACTCTGCAGTATCAGTCAGGTTTAACAGGGGCTAGAGGTAAGGAATCAGGATTTAAGCTGGATTCAGTATACACATAATCCACAATATCTAACACTGGCGGAATAGCAAGGGGTCTGTGTTGAGGTAATAAAAGGAAGTCTCTGAGCCTTTTCTTGGATTCTGAGTAATCCTGGCCTTCCCAGTGGAAATGCTCCCTTCATGGTATGTAGGGTTTCCCCAAAGGAGTTATCCTCAGGCGGTGAGGCTGATGGAATAGATTCCTCAGCATCAGAATCCTCATAAGGGAGTAAAGAGTATTCTAGGTCTGAGGATGAATCAGAAGAGATGGACACCTGGGCGGATGAGTCATAGTCTGCATCCTGTCTAGGCCTTTTATCAGGAGGGGGATGGGACCCCCTGATCAGAGTAATTAGGTCTTCGGCCATTTTGAGCATTTGTTTCTTACGCATGGAGGCCTGTCCTGGAGAATGCTGTATTTGTTTCTTTGACTTTAAAGGAGGCTTAGACTTAGCTGAGGGTTTAATGCTTAACTGAGTAGGTCTGAAGACACCCTCTGTAGCTGTGGGTTGCTCAGCTACTCCGGATCCCTCTGGAAGGTTAGTCTCGGTAGGCTGAAGAGCTTGTGCGTCCGAAAGGCCCAGCCATCTCCACGTGGGAGTCAGAGGCAGCTTGTGGTTCTACAGAAGCGGTCGTCAGGGGCTGCGAAGGCACCTCGCTGAAAACCGGAGAACTGCTGACTGGCCTAGAAGAGGCTTCGTCGTCAGTTTTGGGCCACAGATGCCTATCCTTGTCTTTGCGCTTTTTGTGTATTCCGGTCGTCGGAAGTTCTGACGGCATGGTATAATTGAATTTTCTACCAAAATAATGTCGGGCAAAATCAAACCGCTGTTTAATAGTGCGCTTGTTAAACTTAGCACAAAACCGACAACCAGTAACGTCATGGTCAGGGCCTAGGCATGGGATACAATAGGAATGGAAATCCTTATGAGGTCTTTGCTTCCCACAAGAAATACAGTTATTAACCTTTACTGACATTGGTCTGAGGCAAGAAAAAGATTCCCCAACGGGGTACTTAGCTTTGTAGAAGTCTTCGGTTCTGCATTCGGAATGAAAATCTCAGGAGACGGCCGACCGGCACTTGCGAACTACTGCTTTTGCTTCAGGCACCACGCGGCAAGAAAGACTGGAGAAATGGCGTCGGCTACATCTTGTATACCCCTGTCGCACTGACATCAGGGAGGCAGCTACAGCAACCAACACCGGACCAAGACTTTGGAACTCTGGCCGACTGCGGGACCGCCTGACGGCAGGATAACCCAAGTGTAATTACTGCAGCAGTGTAACATGATGAACATCTGATAGTACGTGTAGTCTGCTTTGAAGCGTAGGTATCTTCTGCAAGATTCCCTAATTGAGGTGTAAAGGTATGCTTCTTTTAAATCTAGTGTTGCCAACCAAGCATCTTTGCCTAGCACAAGGAGCAACTGGTAAAGAGTCAGCATCCTGAACTTTGGAATCTCCAAAAAGGTGTTTAGAGTAGACAGGTCCAGGACAGGACTCCATGAATTGTCTTTTCTGGTACCAGGAAAAGTCTCGAGTAGAAACCTTGTCCCTTTTCCTCTTCTGGTACCAATTAAATAGCCCACATGCTTAAGAGAGAAAGTACTTGCTTTTGAGCCTCTACCCACTAATTTGGGGCCATCCGCTTAGTGTTGGTAACGTGTGGAAGTAAAATCTGTATCCCTGGGACACTATATTTAAAACACATTTGTCCTGGGTAATGAGTTCCCAGTTCTTTGCATGAAGAGCAATCTTTCCCCCCAAAGGGGTAGTCAGTTGAGAAGTGCTTGGAAGTTTTAAAAATAAGTCACTGAGACAGGTTTACCATAGGGGGGGAGTTTATTACTCCCAGACTTGGAAGTGGAGGCCCACCCACTGCTTAGTCATGTGCGTACCCTGGGACTGAAGCCTGGCAGCTCTGCTGGATCTGGGTTTGGACTGAGAAGGTCTGGAAGAGGCAGGAAAGGACCAATTCTTGGACGGCCAATGCCTACTAAACCTTGGAGGTTGTACTTGTAAAAAATCTTTAACAGTTTGCATAGATTTAGATTTTTCCTCCATCTTTTTAAGAACTTCTGCCTTGTTGCCAAACAGGAGATCCTGGTTTAAGGGCGCATCCAGTAATTTCGCTTTAACATGATCTGGCAAGGATTGTTCCTTAAGCCAAGCATGCCTTCTAAGTTATGACCCAGTTACTGCAGCACTGCAAGATGCCTCTAGTGAATCAAAACCACATTGCAAAGCATGTTTTTCCAGCTTGTTCAGCTGAATGCAGTAAATCTTGTAAATCATTATTTTCAGCACAATCAGGAATCAACATCATTTTCTGTTTAAGCAATCCAATAATATGCTGCTGATACTTTAACATATGATACTGGCAGTTTAAGGCCCTAATGACCAAAGTTGCAGAAGTGTATACACCTTCTTACCCCAACTATCCAGCACCCTGGAGTTTCTATCAGAGGGGGTAGGATATTTGGTACTAGTAGCTTTTATGCCCTTGGGTCCCTGTGAAATGGTCTCAGGATCCGCAGTAGGACTTTTGAAAAGGAACTTGTGAGAGTCAGGGACCCTGCAATTTTATCAGGTTTTCTGGGAGCAGGAGGTAGAGTCAGGGGCCAAGCTAGATTCAAAAAAAGGCATCAACAATTTCTAGTACAGGAGGTATGGCTAAAGGCCTGTGCTGGGGCAGGAGTAAGAAATCCCTAAGCCTCTTTTTAGAATCAGAGAAATCCTGACTTTCCAAACAAAAATGCTCCCTGAGAGTATGCAAGGTTTCACCAAAAGAGAAATCCTCTGGGGGGAGCAGAAGGAATAGAGTCCTAAGCATCAGAATCCTCATAGGTAGATAAGGGAAAATCCTGGTCATCAGAGGAAACAGAAAATTCAGAATCCTGGTCAAAAGTATCATAAGCAAACTCAGTCCTAGGTCTCTCAGAGGGGGAAGGCTGGCTTCCCCTGATTAAAGTAATAAGGTCTTCAGCCATTCTTATTTGCTTTTTAGGCATAGAGGCCTGACCAGGCGGTCTGGGCGTCAGTTTTCTAGGCATGGTTCGTGTTTTAGGCCTTGAAGAAGAAGATGGCATCGGTTTAATACGCAAGTCAGTAGGCCTGGATACCCCCTCAGAAGCCAGTGCCTGCACAGCGGCTCCAGACCCATCCAAGGTAGAGACATCCGCAGCTTCAAGAGATGAAGCATCTCTTGGCATACCGGACTCTGAATGTGTCTCAGTAGAGGCCTGCGAATCTGAAGTAGCAGGCATGAGGGGCTGCGAAAGGGCCTCACTGAGTACCGACGAACTGGCGACTGGCTTAGGAGAAGCGTCGTCGGCACCTTTGGACCTAGGCGGCCTCTCTCTGTCTTTATCTTTGTGTTTTTTCATAATGTCGGTAGTCGGATGGCTTACCGAAAACATATCAGGATAATTGAACCGAGCACCAAAATATTTAGAAGCAAAAATATACAGACAATGGATAGTTTGTGGTTCAAATAAGACAAAACCGACAGCGAGGTACGCCGTGGTCAAGGCCTAGGCAAGGAATGCAGTACGAATGAAAATCTTTATGAGGTATTTGCTTTCCACAAGTAATGCAATTATTTACTCTTACTGACATCGGAATAGAGCAAGAAAAAGTTTCCCCAACAGGGTACTTAGCTTTTAGTTGAAGACTTTGTTTCTGAAACTCGAAAACGAAAATTTCAGGAGTCGGCCAACAGACACTTGCGAACTGCTTCTGCTTCGAGCACCGCATGACAAGAAAGACTGATGTAATGGCAACGGCTGCATGTTTTATAACCCTGACGACATGACTTCACGGAAGAAGGAACAGCAACCGATGCAGGACCCAAGACTTTAATCAGGCTGACTGAGGGCTACTGCAAGCAGATAACCAAAATGTGATGACTGCAACAGTGAAACACGAAGAACATCTGTAGTGTTTCTGTGAAAAATTTCAGTGATCCCTAATTCAGCGTATGTTGGAAAGCCTTTACAGCCACCAAAATTGCATTCATCTCTCTGATATTGATATGTTCCTGTCTGAAGGTGTCCGATCAAGTGCCCTGGACTCTCAGTGAACCCATGGCTGCTCCCCAACCCAAGATCCGGCATCTGTATACATCTCCTGCACTGGTAGGGGAGACTAAGGAGAATCCTGGGTTGCAGCTTACTTGGTCAACCCACCACCGAATCTCTTTTCTCAGGCAAGGAAGGAAAGGGATTTTGTGCTCTAGTGGATGAGAGTGCTGTGTCCATACAGACCTTAGCCACCACTGTAATGTACAGTTGTGTACACTTACCATAAATGTAGATGTTCACGTGTATTCACTGTTGCAGTCATCATATTTGGGGTTATCTGCTTGCAGTAGCCATCAGAAGGCCTGATTATCAAAGTCTTGGGTCCTGCGTCAGTTGCTGTCTCATCTTCCGGGACGTCAGGTAGTCAGGGGTATAAAGCATGCAGCAGACGCCATTACATCAGTTTTTCTTAACCCAGATGTCAGGTGCCCCCCTTAATGGGAAGCAATTATATATATATATATATATATATATATATATATATATATATGTATATATACATATGTATATATATATATATATATATATATATATATATATATATATATATATATATATATATATATTTATTTATTTATTTATATACATACATGTACACACACACAAGGTTATACCTCACACAAAAAAGCAAATACATCAAAAAGCATTTAGGTATAGTAAAGGAGAATTGAGGTATAGCCAAGAGAAGTCAGGGAGCTAGAGGGAGGGTAACCAGGACTGCAACATTGAATACACTCAAACATCTACATTTATGGCAAGAGTACACAACTATACTATGTTCTTCGTGTCACCGCTGCAGTCATCACATTTGGGTAGACTACCAAAGCTAAGGATGGGAGGAAGAATTTAGATAGCAATCGGACCAGCTATAAGGCCCTGCAAGACTGCAGTGGCAAAGCCAGCTCTGGATTTAGAGAAAAATTGGCAAATGGTAATGCTTGGTGAAAGTATGTACAGAACTCCAGATAGCAGCTTCTAGGCTGTCTCTGGGAGGGACACCTCTGAGAAAGGCTGTAGAGGTAGATGCAGCCCTGGTTGAATGGGGTCTAATCCCCTGTGGGATACGTTTCCCATGGTGCTTATAGAAGAAATGAATGCAATGGCCTATCTATTTAGAAATGGTTTCCTTTGAAATAGCCTTCCCCTCTATCCCTGCAGCAAATGCCACCAGCAGTTGTTCAGATTTCCTCTGTGGTTTAGTCCCAAGTAAAATCAAAGTTGTCTGTGCACATCAAATTAGTGCAGTATCCGTTCCCCTTTGTTATGTGGATTAGAAAAGAAGGTTGGCAAATGAATGGACTAAGAGTCACACTGGATACCAACTTGGCCATGAAAGAGGGATCGGTCCTGAGGGACACCCTGTCTGCATGAAAGATGATGAAAGGCTCAACTGCCATAAGGGTCTAATTCAGACACCCTTCTTGCTGAAGTGATTGCTAAAAGGAAAGCTGTTTTCCAAGAAAGGAATTTTAATTCTGCAGTTGCAACTGGCTCAAAAGGAGGAAGAGTGAGTTTTTCCAATACAAAATTAAGGTCCTAGGCTGGGGCTCTCCTGGGTGGTCTTAAGGTTTTGGCCCCTCTGAGGAACTGATTTAGCAGTGGGTGAGAAAAGAGGGGTGGTTCTGTGTTATAATGAGCTGAAATGGCTGAGGCGTGAATTTTGATGGAGGAGAAAGACAGGCCCTTGTGAAGCATCTCAGTTAAGTATTGTAAAATCTGAGGTAAATTGGGCACTGCTGTGCTCATGCCTTGAGACTGGTTCCAGGCACAGAATCTTTTCCATTTTTCAGCATAAGATTTTCTAGTACTAGGCCTCCTTGCCTCCAAAATGACATCCAACCCTTGTTTACTGAGGGATGGTAACGGAGAGATTAGGTAATTAACCAGGCTGCCAGGTTCAGGGTTTGAAGCTGGGGGTGCAGAATCTGGCTCTCCTGTTGAGACAGCAGGTTAGGGGTCTGAGGCAGGTGCCATGGGGCCAGCTGTGACACTGCGCAAGAGGGTGTACCAGTGTTTGTGTGGCCAGTTTGGTGCAATCAGTATCATCCTTGGTTTGTCCTATTTGATCTTTAGTAGTCCATTGGAGAGGAGAGACAGAGGAGGGAAGGCATATACTGATACGATTTTTCCAGCTAAAAGACAGAGCATCCACTTTCCAAGCTTGTTTGTGGGGAGTCCTTGTGCAGAATCTGTCCAAATGGTTGTGCTGGGGGGGAAGCAAACATGTCTATATGTGGGATCCCCCATTTGTTGATCAACATGATGACAATCTTTGGTTCCAGTTTCCACTCGTGTGGGTCCATGACATTTCTGCTGAGTTCGTCTGCCAGTGTATTTAGTTTTCCTGGCAGGAATTGAGCCTGTAGATGAACTTGGTAGCTCAAGGCTGTGTTCCACAGAGCCATGGCTAGTCTGCAGAGGGAGTAAGAATGGGTACCCCCCATGCTTATGTACCACATAACAGTGGTGTTGTCCGTCTTTACCATTAATTGTGCTAGAAGAATGCGGTCCTTGAAGGCTGTCAGAGCATTCTGTACAGCTAACATTTCTTTTTGATTGATATGCAGGTACATTTGACATGGGTTCTATTTGCCCTGAATGCATTTCCCTGCCAGGTGAGCCCCCCATGCATAGTATGATGAGTCTGTTAGGGTTTGGGCGGCAGGGGGTAGAGTAAATGGTAGTCCCTTGTTTTGGTGGCAGACCTCTGCCCACCAAAGGAATTCTAACCGTAGGCAAGGTATGATAGGAACCACTGCTTCTAGATCCTGAGAATGTTGACAACATAGGCTTTTTAGATACCACTGTAGTTTCTTCATATGCAGTCTTGCATAAGGAAATAGTAGAATGCACGAGGCCATGAACCGCAAGCCTAGCAGTATTTGCCTTGCAGATAGCAGGGTTTTTGTGGCCACTAGTTTGAAGTAAGCTGATAAATTAATTTGTTTCTAAGGGGTGAGGAAAGCCATCTGGGAAGTTGTGTTCATAGCTTGCTCCCAGGAATATAATTTGTTAACAGAGCACCAGCTGTGATTTATTTTCGTTTATGGTGTACCCCAGACAAGTTAACCCCTTTTGTACAAATGCCAGATGATTCAGAAATATGTCCAGGCTTTCTGCTTGAATTAGAAATTCGTCCAGGTATGGGTATATTAGAATATTTCTTTGTCTGCAAAATGTAATGACTGGAGCTAGGCACTTTGTGAATACCCTGGGTGCAGTAGATAAGCCAAAGGGCAGTGCAGGCGTTTAGGATAGATAGGTCCAGGATAGGACGCCATGAGTTGTCTTTTCTGGGTACCAGGAAAAGTCTCGAGTAGAAACCTTGTCCCTTTTCCTCTTCTGGTACAGTCTGAATAGCCTTTAATCTTGAGAGAGAGTACTTGCTTTTGAGCCTCTGCCCACTGATTTGGGAGTAGGTCTGGCCAACCGTTTGGGGTTGGTAACATGTGGAAGTGAAATCTGTATCCTTGGGGAAACTATGTTTAAAACCCATTTATCCTGGGTAATGAGTTCCCAGTTTTTTGCTTGCAGAGCAATCTTTCCCTCTAAAGGATCAATCAGCTGAGAAGTGCTTGGAAGTTTTAAGGTTAAGTCATTGAAACAGCTTACCATAGGGGGGAGCTTACTACTCCCTGATTTGTAAGTGGGAGCCCCCCACTGCTTAGTCTGTGCGTACCCTGGGACTGAAGTCTGGGTGTTCTGCTGGTTCCGGGTTTGAACTGAGAAGGCCTGGAAAAGGCAGGAAAGGACCAATTTTTAGAAGGCCAATGCCTACTAAATCTCGGAAGCTGCACTTGTAAGAAATCTTTTAACAGTTTGCACAGATTTAGCTTTTTCCTCCATCGTTTTAAGAACAACTTCTGCTTTGTCGCCAAACAGGTGGTCCTGATTTAAGGGAGCAGCCAGCAATTTAGTTTTAACATGATCTGGCAAAGATTGCTCCTTAAGCCAAGTATTCCTTCTAAGTACAGACCCGGTAACAGCAGCCGTGCAAGATGCCTCTAGAAAACGAAAAACCACATTGCAAAGTATGTTTTCCAACCTGTTCAGCAGAATGCATTAAATCCTGTAAATCCTTATTTGCAGTACAATCAGGAACCAACATCATTTTCTGTTTAAGCAATCCAATAAAATACTGCTGATACTTTAACATATCAAACTGGCAATTTAAGGCCCTGATGACCAAGGTTGCAGAGGTGTATACCTTCTTACCCCATCTATCCAGGGCCCTGGAATCTCTATCAGAGGGGGTAGGATTTTTGGCAGTAGCAGCCTTAATGCCCTTGGGTCCCTGTGAAATGGTCTCAAGATCCGTAGTAGGATTTTTAAAAAGGAAATTGTGAGAATTAGGAACCCTGTAATATCTATCAGGTTTTCTGGGAGCAGGAGGTAGAGAGTCAGGGGCTAAGCTAGATTCCGAAAAGACACAGTCAACAATGTCCAGCAAAGGAGGGATAGCTAAAGGCCTGTGTTGGGCAGGAGTAAGAAATCTCTAAGCCTCTTTTTAGAATCAGAGTAATCCTGGCTTTCCCAGTGAAAATGCTCCCTAAGAGTATGCAAGCTTTCACCAAAAGAAAAATCCTCTGGGGGAGAAGCAGAGGGAATAGAGTCCTCTGCATCAGAATCCTAACAGGGAGGTAAGAATAAATCCTGGTCATCAGAGGAGACAGAAATTTCAGAATCCTGGTCAGAAGTATCATAAGCAAATTCAGTCCTAGGTCTCTTAAGAGGGGGAAGGTTGGCTTCTCCTGATTAAAGTAATAAGGTCTTCAGCCATTCTTATTTGTTTTTAAGGCATAGAGGCCTGACCATGCAATCTGGGCAGTTTTCTAGGCATGGTTCGAGTTTTAGGCCTAGAAGAAGAAGATGGAGTCAGTCTAATATGCAAGTCAGTAGGCCTGAATACACCCTCAGAAGCCGGTGCCTGCACAGCGGCTCTGGACCCATCCAAGGTAGAGACATCTGCAGATTCCACAGTTAAAGCATCTCGCTGCCATACCGGACTTCAAATGGGTCTCAGTAGAGGCCTGCGAATCTGAAGTAGCGGGTATCAGGGGCTGTGAAAGCGCCTCACTGAGTAACGGCAAACTGGCGACTAGCCTAGGAGAAGCGTAGTCAGCAGCTTTGGGCTAGGCGACCCGTCTTTGTCTTTACCTTTGTGTTCTTTCAGAATGACGGCAGTCAAGTGGCTTACTGAAGACACATCTGGATAATTGAACCGGGTACCAAAATATTTAGAAGCGAAAATGTACAGACGATGAATAGTTTGTGGTTTTATCGTGGTCAGGGCCTAGGCAAGGAATACAGTACGAATTAAAATCTTTATGAGGTATTTGCTTTCCACAAGAAATACAATTATTGATTTTACTGACATCGTTTTAGAGCAAGGAAAAGTTTCCCCAATGGGGTACTTGGCTTTAGTTGAAGACTTCGGTTTTGAAACACGAAAACGAAAATTTCAGGAATCATCTGACTGGCACTTGTGAACTGCTTCTGCTTCAGGAACCGCACGGCAAGATAGACTGGTGTAATGACGTCGGCTACAAGCTTTATACCCCTGACTACCTGACATCACGGAAGATGAGAAAGCAACAGACGCAGGACCGAAGACTTTGATAATCAGGCCGACTGAGGGCTACTACAAGCAGACAGCCCGAAATGTGATGACCGCAACAGTGAAACACGAAAAACATCTTCCTTATGTGGAGCCCAGCCAATGGTAGCATGGGAATGGGTCAATGCCATGTCACCCAGGAGTCTGAGGTACTGCCTGGCAGTCAAATCTGTGGCTTGCAGGACAGTAAGAGGGTACTGCTTTAAACTTTCCACCTTTTGGTGTGGCAGAAATGCCCTCATGACATCCTTTCTTATCTTGCACCCCAGGAAAATCTAGTCCTGACAGGGGGTCAGGTTGGCCTTGGGATAATTTATCTTGAAGCCCAGTGCTTGCAGGAATGAAATTCCTGATTTTAAAAGGCTTTGCAGGGATTTTGTGCAGTCTCCCTGGATGAGCAGGTCATCTAGGTAAGTGAAAACTTGAATCCCTAGGGTCCTGCAGAAGTGCACCACTGGTTCCAAGCACTTGGTGAAAATCCTTGGTGCTGTAGAAAGTCCGAAAGGCAAGGAACAGAACTGAAAATGTAAGAAGGTCATCACAAAGCACACATTTGTGGTAGCTGAGCCTTATTGGGATGTGCAGGTCAGCATCACTAAAGTCCAAGGTGGCCAAGAACCACTGAGGAAATATCAAGGGGAAGAGGGCATACAAAGTGACCATCTGAAAGGTCAACACTTGCAGAAAGAGGCTGAGATGGGAAAGATCTAAAAACTAGTCTCCAGGGACCATCTTTTCTTGGGACTAGAAAAGGTCTAAAGTAGAAACCCTTTCCCCTTTCTGACATAGGGACAGGCTGAATTGTTCCCTGGGCAATAAAGCTGTCTATAACTGGCTGAAATAATGGAAGTTGCTCTTTGGGGGGGGGGGGGGGGGGGTGCCTCTTAAGGAATGGATTGTAATCCAGGTCATAAAATAACCAGTCTGTATGACGGACAAGACTTGCCTGTCTGTAGTGATGTTTTTTCACACAAGTGAGAGAGCCTTAGGGATAAGGGGGATGGAGTCAAAGAGTTGTTTTAAGGATGGCAAGTAGGCACAGACTACCTGCCCTGTCTTGAAATTGAGGCTTCTGGGCTGGAGACTGTGCAGGTCTGGAAGGAGTGTCTTGCTTCCTGGCAGTCTTTCTGCTCCTAGAAGGAGGAGGGGGAGCAGAGTGCTTCCTGATGATTTGGTCTTAGAGGGGTAATTCCTGTGTAATATGGGGATATGAGACACAAAGATGTCTTACTATAACGTTACATCTGTGTTGTCAATCTTCACTAATCCTTGACCGTCGGAACAGACTCTGCCATTTACTTCAGCTCATGCCCTCCAAATTCTCAAGCTACGTTCTACTCCATAATAATTCTCTCTCTCTCAATTACCTAAGATCGAGTTTGTCTAAATTAGTGGCAAAGAAATAGTAAAAAGAGGAGACCCGATATGTGTCTACTATGAAGCCAGTTGTGGGAGAATTCAATCCACTAAAATCAAGATGGGGGAAGGAGGGAGGTGATGTCTAGGATTAGTGAAGATCAACACAGATTGATTGTTAAGGTAAGACAACTTCTTTATCTGATGTTGTCAATCTTCAAGTAATCCTTGACTGTGGGACTGAATCCCCAGCTACCTGAATAATGGGAGGTCCCACAGAAGAATATTCCTAAGCACCACTGAACCGAATGATGCTCATCCCTGAGATACCTGATCCAATTTGTAATGAGTGATAAAGGTATGAGGAAAAGACCATGTGGCTACTGCACAAATGTCATCTAAAGAAGCCCTAGCATGAAAAAAGTACAGTTGTGTACACTTACCATATATGTATATGTCTGAGTGTACTCACTGTTGCAGGCATTACATTAGAGTAATCTGCTTGCAGGTAGCCCTCAGTCGACCTGATAAAGTATTGGGTCATGCGCCAGTTGCTGTCCCTTATTCCATGACGTCAGGTCGTCAGGGGTATAAAACATGCAGCCAACGCCATTACATTCGTTTTTCTTCCCCAGATGTCAGGTGCCCCCCCTAATGGGGAGCAATTAAATATACAAATACAATGATATACCTCCAGCAAAAAAGCAAATACACCAAAAAGGCTGTTAAGCATAGTAAAGGAAAGTAGAGGTATAGCCAAAAGAAGTTAGGGGGCTGGAGTGAGGGTAACCAGGACGGCAACAGTGAATACACTCAAAGATCTACATTTATGGTAAGTGTACACAACTGTACTATGTTCTTCGTGTTTCACTGTTGCAGTAATTACATTTGGGTAGATTCCCAAAGCTATGGTTGGGAGGAGGAATTTAGATAGCATTAGGACCAGCTATAAGGCCCTGCAAGACTGCAGTGGCAAAGCCAGCTCTGGATTTAGAGAAAATTGGCAAAGGATAATGCTTGGTGAAAGTATGTACAGTACTCCAGGTAGCAGCTTCCAGGATGTCCCTGGTAGGGACGCCTCTAAGAAAGGCAGTAGAGGTAGATGCAGCCCTGGTGGAGTGAGGTCTGATCCCCTGGGGGGATAGGTTTTCCATGGTGCTTATAGCAGAAATGAATGCAATGGCTTATCCATTTAGAAATGGTTTGCTTTGAAATAACCTTCCCCTCTGCCCCTGCAGCAAATGCTACCAGCAGTTCTTCAGATTTCCTTTGAGGTTTAGAACTGTCCAAGTAGAATCTGAGTGGTCTGTGCACATCTAAGGAATGCAGTATCCATTCCCCTTTCCTCTGTGGATTGGGAAAGAAGGTTGTCAAATGAATGGACTGATTAAGAGCCACACTGGATACCACCTTGGGCATGAAGGATGGACTGGTTCTGAGGGACACCCTGTCCGTGTGAAAAATGATGAAAGGATCCATTGCCATAAGGGCATGTAATTCAGATACCCTTCTAGCTGAAGTGATTGCCAAAAGGAAAGCCGTTTTCCAAGAAAGAAATTTTAAGTCTGCAGTAGCAGCTGGCTCGAAAGGAGGTAGAGTAAGTTTCTCCACAACAAAGTTAAAGTCCCAGGCTGAGGTCAAAGCTCTCCTGGGTGGTCTCAAATTTCTGGCCCCTCTGAGGAACTGCTTGAGCAGTGGATGACAGAAGGGGGAGTGGGGGTTGTGTGTTATAATGAGCTGAAATGGCGGAGGAGTGGATTTTAATGGAGGAAAAGGACAGGCCCTTGTGAAGCATCTCAGTTAAGTATTGTAAAATCTGAGGTAAACTGGGCGCTGCTGTGCTCATCCCTTGAGAATGGTTCCAGGCACAGAATCTTTTCCATTTTTCAGCATAGGATTTTCTTGTGCTAGGCCTCCATGCCTCTAAAATGATAGCCATCACAGGTTTACTGAGGGATGGTAAAGGAGAGATTATGTAATTAGCCAAGCTGAAAGGTTCAGTCTTAGAAGGTGAGGGTGCAGAATCTGGTTCTCCTGCTGAGACAACAGGGAAGGAGTCTGAGGCAGGTGCCATGGGGATAACTGTGACACTGCGCAGGAGGGGGAACCAGTGTTGGCGTGGCCAGTCTGGAGCAGTCAAAATCATCCTTGGTTTGTCCTGTTTGATTTTTAGTAGTACTTTGGAGAGCAGAGGCAGAAGAGGGAAGGCATAGACTGATAGGTTTTTCCAGCTGAAGGACAGAGCATCCACTTTCCAGGCTTCTTTGTGGGGAGTCCTTGTGCAAAATTTGCCCAATTGGTAGTTCTGAGGGGAGAGGCAAACAGGTCTATATCTGGGCTCCCCCATATGCTTGCCAACAAGTTGAAAATCCTTGGTTCCAGTTTCCACTCGTGTGGGTCCATGAGGTTTCTGTTTAGTCCGTCTGCCAGTGTATTTAACTTTCCTGGCAGGAACTGAGCTTGTAGGTGCACTTGGTAGATCAAGGCTGTGTTCCACAACGCCATGGCTAGTCTGCAAATGGGGTAAGAATGTGTACCCCCCCTGCTTGTTTATGAACCACATAACAGTGGTGTTGTCCGTCTTTACCATAAGTTATGCCTTTTGTGTGGAGTCTGCATGTCCTCCCCACGGTTGGGTGAAAGTTTGAAAGACATGCGTAAAGAGGCGTAGCCTTCGTTGAAGGCTGGACGTCGAGCTGGCACCTCGGCGTTCGTGAAAATCTACTGCCAATCATTAGCAGACCGGAGTTCCGCTGTGGCGACCCCTAACTGGGAAAAGCCGAAAGACAATCATCATCCTGGAAGAATGTGGTCCTTGAAGGCTGTCAGAGCATTCTGTACAGCTAACATTTCTTTTTGATTGACATGCAAGTGCATTTGACTTGGGTTCCATTTGCCCTGAATGCACTTCCCTGCCAGGTGAGCCCCCCATGCACAGTCTGATGCATCTGTTAGGGTTTGGGCGGCAGGGGGTGGTGTGAAACGTAGTCCATTGTTTTGGTGGCAGGCCTCTGCCCACCAAAGGAACTCAAGGCATAGGCAAGGTATGATTGGAATCATTGCTTCTAGATCCTGAGAATGTTTACACCATAGGCTCTTTAGATACCATTGTAGTTTCCTCATATGCAGTCTTGCATATGGAATTAGAAGAATGCAGGAGGCCATGAACCCCAAGGCTTGCAGTATTTGTCTTGCAGATAGCAGGATTATTGTGGCCACTTATTTGAAGTAGGTTGTCAAATGAATTTGTTTCTCTGGCGTGAGGTAGGCTTGTCTGGGAAGTTGTATTCAAGCTTGCTCCCAGGAATATAATTTGTTGACAGGGTAAAGGTGCTTTAGTCTTTGCCTTTGAAACTGTAGTCGGTTTAATGTATAATTGTTTAGGTCTGAAAACACCCTCAGAAGCCGATGCCTGCTCAGCGGCTCCGGACCCATCTGAGGGAATTGTCTCTGAGGCTCCAATACCTTGAGGTTTATCCAGCGGCCTGACCAACTCCACTTGCGAGTCGGTAGCGGCCTGCAACTCTGAAGTAGCAGGCGTCAGGGGCTGCGAAAGTGCCTCACTGAGAACCGGCGACTGACTTAGGAGAAGCCTCGTCGGTTTTGGACCTCGGTTGCCTTTTTCCTTACATTTCTTGTGAACTCCGGTAGTTGGATGGCCATCCGACGGCATTGTATAATTAAATCTGCGCCCAAAATAGCTAAGTGCAAAATCATACTGTCGCTTAATAGTGCGTTGGTTAAATCTAGCACAAAACCGACAACTAGAAATGTCGTGGTCAGGGCCTAGGCAAGGAATACAGCAAGAGTGAAAGTCCTTATGAGGTATTTGCTTTCCACAAGAAATACAAAAGTCTCCCCAACGGGGTACTTAGCTTTTAATGAATACTTCGGATCTGAAACTCGAACACGAAAATCTCAGGAGTCAGCCGACCGGCACCTGCGAACTGCTTCTGCATCGGGAACCGCACGGCAAGAAAGACTAAAGAAAATGGCGTCGGCTGCATCTTTCCTACCCCTGACGTCAGGGAAGGGGCGACAGCAGCTGACGCAGGACCCAAGACTTTGGAATTCAGGCCGACTGACGGCAACATGCCAGCAGGATTACCCAAATGTAATAACTGCAACAGTGAAACCCGAAGAACATCTGATAGTGCATGTAGCCTGCTTTGAAGCGTAGGTATCTTCTGCAAGATTCCCTGATTAGGATGTGTAGGTACACGTCTTTTAAATCTAGTGTTGCCAACCCTGTCATCTTTGCCTAGCATAGGAAGTAATTGGTGAAGACTCAGGATCCTGAATTTTGGAATCTCCAAAAAGGTGTTTAGAGTAAACAGGTCCAAGATAGGACGCCACGAATTGTGTTTTGTGGGTACCAGGAAAAGTCTTGACTAGAAATCTTGTCCCTTTTCCTCTTCTGGTACCAGTTGAATAGCCCCCATGCTTAAGAGAGAAAGTACTTGTTTTTGGGCCTCTGCCCACTGATTTGGGCGTAGGTCTGGCCACCCGCTTGGTGCTGGCAACATGTGGAAGTGAAATCTGTATCCCTGGGACACTATATTTAAAACCCATTTGTCCTGGGTAATGATTTCCCAGTTCTTTGCATGAAGAGCAATCTTCCCCCCCCCAAAGGGGCAGTCAGTTGACAAGTGCTTGGAAATTTTAAAATGAAGTCACTGAGACAGTTTACCATAGGGGGGAGTCTTACAACTCCCAGATATGGAAGTGGAGGCCCACCATTGCTTAGCCCTGTGTGTCCCCTGGGACTGAAACCTGGGGCTTTGGCTGTGTTTGGGTTTGGCTTGAGAAGACCTGGAAGGGGCTGGAAAGGACCAATTCTTAAGGGGCCAGTGCCTACTTGTAACAGTTTAGATTTAGCTTTACCTTCCATTTTTTAAGAACTTCTTCAGCCTTGTTGCCAAACAGGCGGTCCTGATTTAAGGGAGCATCCAACAATTTAGCTTTAACATGATCAGGCAAAGATTGCTCCTTAAGCCAAGCATGCCTTCTGAGCACAGACCCAGTAACAGCGGCGCTGCAAGAGGCCTCTAATGAATCAAAACCACATTGCAAAGTGTGTTTTCCAACTTGTTCAGCAGAATGCATTAAATCCTGTAATTCTTTAGAATCCACATCATTTTCTGATAAGCAATCCAATAACGTGTTGCTGATACTTTAACATATGAAACTGGCAGTTTAAAGCCCTAACGGCCAAGGTTGCAGAAGTGTAAACATTCTTACCCCATCTATCCAGCGCCCTGGAGTCTCTTTCAGAAAGGGTAGGATTTTTAGCAGTAGAAGCCTTAATGCCCTTGGGCCCCTGTGAAATAGTCTCTGGATCCGTAATAGAATTTTTAAAAAGGAACTTGTGTGACTCAGGGACCCTGTAGTATCTGTCTGGTTTTCTGGGAGCAGGAGGCAAGGAATCAGGGGCCAAATTAGATTCTGAAAAAGCATCATCAACAAAGTCTAGTACAGGAGGAATAGCTAAAGGCCTATGCTGAGGTAGGCGTAAGAAATCCCTTAGCCTCTTTTTTGAATCAGAAAAATCCTGGCTTTCCCAGTGGAAATGCTCCCTTAGAGTATGTAAGGTTTCCCCCATAAGAAAAATCCTATGGAGGGGAAGCAGAAGAAATGGAGTCCTCTCCATCAGAATCCTCATAAGTATATAAGGGCAAATGCAGATCATCAGAAGAATCAGAAAAAAATAGAATACTGGTCAGAAGATTCAGAAACCACTTCAGTCCTAGGCCTCTTAGAAAGGGGGGTTGGCTACCCCTGATTAGAGTTATTAGATCTTCAGCCATTCGTATCATTTGTTTTTTAGGCATGGAGGCCTGAGCATGTGGCCTGGGTGTCGGTTTTTTAGGCATGGTTCGAGATTTAGGCCTCTGAGAAGGAGGAGGCGTTGGTTTAATATGCAAGTCCTTAGGCCTGAATCAGAAGCCGGTGCCTGCACAGCGGCTCTGGACCCATCCAAGGTAGAGACATCCGCGGCTTCCATAGTTGAAGCATCTGTGGCATCCCGGACTCTGAATGGGTCTCAGTAGAGGCCTGCGAATCAGAAGTAGCGGGTATCCGGGGCTGCGAAAGCGCCTCACTGAGTACCGGTGGACTGGCGACCGGCTTAGGAGAAGCGTCGTCGGCAGTTTTGGACCTCGCCGGCTGTCTCTGTCTTTATCTTTGCGGTTTTTTGGAATCCCGGTAGTCGGATGGCTAACCGACATTTCTGGATAATTAAACAGAGAACCGAAATATTTAGAGGCAAAAATATACCGACGACAGATAGCACGCTGATTAAATAAAGCACAAAACCGACAGCAAGGTATGTCGTGGTCAGGGCCTAGGCAAGGAATACAGTACGAATGAAAATCTTTATGAGATATTTGCTTTCCACAAGTAATGCAATTATTAACTTTTACTGACATCGTAAAGGAGCAAGAAAAAGTTTCCCCAACGGGGTACTTGGCTTTAGTTTAAGACTTCGGTTCTGAAACTTGAAAACGAAAATTTCAGGAGTAAGCCGACTGGCACTTGCGAACTGCTTCTGCTTCGGGCACCGCACGGCAAGAAAGGCTGATGTAATGGCGTCAGCTGCATGTTTTATACCCCCGATGACCTGACGTCATGGAAGAAGGGACAGCAACCGACGCAGGACCCAAGACTTTGTTAATCAGGCCAGCTGAGGGCTACCTGCAAGCAGATAACCCTAATGCAATGACTGCAACAGTGAAACACGAAGAACATCTGCAGAAGTTGCCACAGCTTTGGTTGAGTGGGCTTTCACTGGACGTGGAAGGTGAAGTTCTTTTGAATGACAGGTAAGTATGATGCAATCTCTGAGCCATTTAGCTAAGGAAGCCTTGGTAACTGGGTTACCAAAGGAGAGAGGAAAAGGCAAGAAATAATTGGTCAGATTTCTTGAAATCCTTTGTTCTGTGAAGATAAAAACGTAGTCTGTGAACCTCTAATAAATGTTGGGAATATTACCCTTTACCGGAGAAGTTAGGAAAAAAGAAAGGAAGTTGTAGTGTTTAATTGATGCTGTATTCTGAGACTACCTTCGGCAAGAAGGATGGATTAGTCCTGAGGGAGACCCTGCTTTGTGGAATATTATGCAAAGGAGTTTTTGCAGGACAAAGCCTGAAGTTCAGATACTTTTCTGTCAGAAGTTACAGCCACTAGGAATAAAGTTTTCAAAATCAAAAACTAAGTCACATGTAGATGATTGTTCAAAAGAGGAAAGAGTAAGGGATTGTAGAATTAAGATTAGATCCCAAGGCGCAATGGGCTCTATAAATGGAGAACTTAACATTAGAAACTCTTCAAAAAGGCTTTACAAAGTTTGTGCGACATAAGGGATGAACCATCAAAACTGGTACAGAAATCAGATATTGCAGCTAGATGGACCAACTGTAGAAGTTGAATAGCCAGTTTGATAAATGTCAACTAAAAAAAATCCAATACTTTATGCACAGGGACTGTAGAGGTCTAGAGTATTACTTATAGCCCATCTAGCAAATGTTTACCATTTACACTGGTATAGTTTCCTAGCAGAAGGTTTATGACAGGCCACAATGACTTGATGGGCTGGAGAGGAAAGGGACAAGTACTTTAAATAGGGTAGATAATTCAACTGAGGGGAGCGTATTCCTTTCATATGAGTGTTGTCAAACATCTCTGCTATTTCTTGTGTGTATTAGGAGTAGTGCTGTATTTGTTAGCTTTGTTTATTCTTCTACTTATATGTGTTGTGTCACTTTCCTTTGTAATCTCAAGAATTGAGATGATGCATGAAATTTCTTGTTTAGGTTACACGTGTAGTTCTAAATGACAATAAAGATGACCTTGACTTTAGAATGAACTCTAACAAAAGCAGACAAAAACTTGCCATAAAAAGAAAGACAAAAAGAAATTTACTTCGATATACACGAGTAGATGGTTTGCTTACAACAGCCAAACCCAATGACCTGAGATGATAGGAAACAAAAAGCTGATCGGACTTGCACACAATCCTAGCTTGACCAAAACAGTACCTGAGCTGTCTGTGCAAATCCAAAGTACGCAGGACCCTCTCAGTAGCATACTGAGGAAAAGGAGAAAAAAAAGAAGGTAGTTGTACAGGCTAAATTAAAGACAACTCATTTACCACTTTGGCCATAAAAGAAGGATTAGTATGAAAGAATACCGTCCCTGTTAAAAAAAGGAGGAATGGCCATAAGGGCCTGGAGCTCAAAAACCCTCTGAGCCGAAGCAAGAGCCAGCAAAAAATGTCTTCCAGGTACAATGTTTCAAAGAAGCAAAATCTGCAGACTCAAAACGAGTCAGAGTCAATTTTTCCAAAACAAAATTAAGGTCCCAAGGAGGAGGAATAGGTTTACTTGGATGCCTAATATGAAAGGCGCCTTTAAGAAAATGTTTGACCTCAAAACAAGAAGTCAAAGGAGGATTCAAGGGCAGACCAGCAGAAATGCCTGATAAATGGGCCCTCACAGAAGAATTGGTTAAGCCAGACAGCAGCAACTCAGACAAATAAGAGGACCACAGGGATCCCAACTAAGAAAGGGTCCTGGTTACGAGCATGTCACCAGACCAAAAATCTCTTCCACTTGGGGATACAAGATTTTCTGGTTTAGGGTTTCCTTGCCTCCTGTAAAATCCTGAGCACATCCTCAGAAAACAGGTGCCAGAAAGGGATCAAAAGCCTATAACCACAATGTCAGCTGCAAAGTGGACAAGTCAGGATGGCTGAGAGCTGCCCTGTCCTGTGTGAGGAGATCTAACCGAAGAGGTAACTTGTGATGAGTGCCTCTGACCAAATGCATCAAGAGAGGGAACCAATGCTGTTGTGGCCAAAAGGAAGCCACTAGGCAAGATTTTTGTGGAGTCCAGCTGAATCTTCTGCAGGATGCTTGGAAGTAGAGGAGTAGGATGAAAAAAGTACAGTTGTATACCTACCATAAATGTAGATGTTCGAGTGTATTCACTGTTGCAGTCATTACACTTGGGTTATCCTGCTGGCAAGCTACCCGCAGTCGGCCTGAATTCCAAACTCCTGGTCCGGTGTCAGTTGCTGTCGCCTCTTCCCTGACGTCAGTGTGCCAGGGGTATACAAGATGCAGCCGACGCCATTTTCTTCAGTTTTTCTTGCCCCAGATGTCAGGTGCCCCCAAAAGGGTAGGCTAAAAACATTGCTTATAAAAAGCATGCACTAAAATAAACATCATCTTCATCTACAAGCAAATACGCCACATAGGTTGTATAGAATAGAGAAGTACAGATAAGTCCCAGCAAAGAAAGGGGGATGGTGGGTGGGTAACCTGGACTGCAACAGAACATCTACATTTATGGTAGGTACACAACTGTACTATGTTCATCGTGTTTCACTGTTGCAGTCATTACACTAGGTTTGAATCCCAAAGCTGAGGTTGGGCGGCTGGGTCTAAATAGAATTAGGAGTGGCTATGAGGCCCTGAAGAACTGCAGTATCAAAGCCTGCTCTGGATTTAGAGTAAAGAGGTAAGTGGTATAACTTAGTAAAAGTGTGCACTGAAGTCCAAGTTGCAGCCTCCAAAATATTCTTGGTTGGTACTCCTCTAAGGAAGGCTGCTGAGGTGGCTGCTGCCCTGGCAGAATGTGGTCTAATGCCTTTAGGCACTGATTTGCCATGTTGTGAACAGCAGAAACGAATGCAGTGCCCTATCTATTTTGAAATAGTCTGCTTTAAGATAGCCTTTCCTTGTGATCCTGCAGCATATGCCACTAAAAGTTGCTCAGTCTTTCTGAAAGCTTTAGTTTTGTCCAAGTAGAAGCGTAGCTGTCTGTATGTCCAAAGAATGCAGAAGTCTCTCGCCTTTATTCTGTGGGTTTGGGTAAAAAGTAGGCAAATGAATGGTTTGGTTAAGAGCCACACCGGACACTACCTTAGGCATAAAAGTTGGGTTTGTCCTTAGAGAAACCCTGTCCGGATTGAAGATAATAAAAGGTTCCACAGCCATTAATGCCTGTAACTCTGAGACTCTTCTTGCTGAAGTTATTGCTAGGAGCAGAGCTGTTTTCCAGGATAAGAATTTTATCTCAGCTGTATTGGCTGGCTCAAAAGGAGGCAGTGTGAGTTTTTCCAAGACAAAATTGAGGTCCCATGCAGGTATTGGTGCTCTCCTTGGAGGTCTTATGTTTTTGGCCCCTCTGAGGTACTGCCTAAGCAATGGATGTGAAAAAAAAGGTGGGTCTGTATTGTAATGAGCTGAAATGGCAGAGGCATGGATCTAAACTGATGAGAAGAATAGGCCTTTGTCCAGCATCTCAGTTAGGTATTGTAAAATCTGAGGAATATTTGGTACAAGCGTGTCAATTCCTTGTGCCTGGTTCCAAGCACAGAATCTTTTCCATTTTACTGCATAAGATTTTCTGGTGCTGGGCCTCCTGGCCTCCAAAATAACATCCATAACCGCTTTAGAGAGAGGTGTATTCTGAATGGTTACACTATCTGCCATGCAGCTAGATTTAGGGTTCTGAGTTGGCTGTGCAGGAATTGATTGTTTTGTTGGGTAAGTAAATAAGGAATTTGAGGCAATGTCCAGGCTGGGCCTTGAGAAAAGCTCCTTACGATTGGGTACCACTGCTGGCGTGGCCAATCTGGGGCAATCAGTATCATTTGTGGCTTCTTTTGTCTGACCTTTAGGAGTACCTTGGGGAGGAGAAGCAGTGGAGGAAAGGCATATACTGTAAGGTTGTTCCAGCTGAATGACAAAGCATCCACTTTCCATGCTTGTTTGTGGTAAGTCCTTGTGCAGAATCTCTGAAGTTGGCAGTTGTGAGGGGAGGCAAACAGAACTATATCTGGGCATCCCCATTTCTTTATGTTGAAGAGTTGTGGCTCTAGTTTCCACTCGTGAGGATCCATGAGGTTTCTGCTTAGTTCGTCTGCCAGAGCATTTGTTTTCCCTGGCAGGAATTGTGCTTGCAGGTGTACTTGGTAAGTCAATGCTGTGTTCCACAAAATCATGGCTTGTCTGCAGAGGGGGTAAGAATGTGTGCCTCCCTGCTTGTTTATGTACCACATGACTGTAGTTTTTTCCGTCTATCAGCAGCTGTCCTGGATGAAGTAGGTCCTTGAAGGCTGTCAGGGAATTTTGTATAGCTAGCATCTCTTTTTGATTGATGTGAAGATGCGTTTGGCTTGCGGGCCATGTACCCTGATTACACTTTCCTGCCATGTGGGCCCCCCAGGCATAATCTGATGCATCTGTTGTTAGTGTTTTCCTGGCTGTGGGTAAAGTGAATGGCTGTCCCTTGTTGTGGTGACAAGCCTGTGCCCACCATCAAAACTCCTGCTGCAGGCAGGGAATGAGTGAAATTAATGATTCCAGGCTGTGGCAATGTTGAGTCCAAACACTTTTTAGATACCATTGTAGCTTCCTCATATGCAGTCTTGCATATGGAATTAGCAGAATGCAGGATGCCATGTAGCCCAGAGTCTGCAGAATTTTTCTTGCAGATAACTGGGTCTTTGTTGCCATGCTTTCGAAGTAAGAAGTCAGATGCCTTTGTTTGTCTGGCGTGAGATAAGCCATCTGGGCAGTTGTATTAAAGCTTGCACCGAGGAATATTATCTCTTGAGAGGGTACTAGTTTTGATTTATTTTCGTTTACTGTGTACCTTAGGCAAATTAGTAATCTTTTTACAAATGCCAGATGCTTTAGTAAAATGTCTTTGGTCTCTGCTTGAATAAGGCAGTCGACCAAGTAGGGATATATTTGAATTCCTCTTTGTCTGCAAAATGCAATTACTGGTGCCAGGCATTTTGTGAAGACCCTGGGCGCATTAGATAAGCCAAAGGGCAGTGCAGAGAATTGGTAGAGCATTGAGCCAGCTATGAATCTGAGGCATCTTCTACAAGATTGTCTGACTGGGACATGCAGGTATGCCTCTTTGAGGTCCAAAGTTACAAGCCAAGCCTTCTTGCCCAGCATGGGCAGAAGCTGCTGCAGACTCAACATTTTGAATTTTGGAACGTCCAGAAAAGTATTTAGAATAGACCGGTCCAGAACTGGTCTCCAGGCTTTGTCCTTTCTTGGTACTAAGAAAAGTCTTGAGTAAAATCCTTGTCCCTGCTCTTGTTATGGCACTGGCTGAATAGCCCTCATGCCCATGAGAGATGAAACTTGTTTTTGTGCCTCTGCCCAATGACTGTGTGGCAGGTCTGGCATACCTTTTGCCTTTGGAAGGGTGTGAAAGTGGAACCTGTAGCCCTGAGAGACTACATTTAAGACCCATTTGTCCTTGGTGATCATGTGCCAATTTTGTGAAAAAAGTGCTAGCTTTCCCCCTAAGGGTGCTGCCAAAAGATAAGTGCTTGGCATTGGCAGAGGGAAGTCATTGGGACTGCTTCCTATAAGGATGTGATTTGTCTTCTCCGCTTTTGGAGGTAGAAGCACCCCATTGTTTGGGCCTGTATGAGCCCTGGGGCTGTTGTCTGCCTCTAGGGCATCTGTATCTGCCTCTTTGTGGCCTGTCTGACACTGGAAAGGACCAATTCTTAGAATGCCAGTTCCTGCTAAATCTGGGTGGCTGTACCTGTAAGAAATCCTTTACTGTCTGATAGATTTAGCTTTATCCTCCATTTTCTTCAACATCTCTTCTGCCTTAACACCAAAGTATCATGCTGTAATGGAGCATCCAATACTTTTGCTTTAACATGATCGGGCAGATTCTGTTCCTTTAACCAAGCATGCCTTCCTAATGACAGAACCTGTAACAGCGGCCCTGCAAGAGGCCTCCAGTGAATCAAAACCTCATTGCAAAGTATGCTTTCCTACTTGTTCAGCTGTATGCAATAAATCCTGCATTTCCTTGTTCTCAGAACATTCAGAATTTGTCAACATTTTCTATTTTAACAGTGACATGAAGTATTGCTGATATTTGAGCATATGAAAATGACAATTTAAAGCCCTTACAGCCAAGGTAGCAGAAGTGTAAACTTTTTTCCCCCCATCTGTCCAATGCCCTTGTATCCCTATCTGAGGGACAAGGCTTTTTGCAGTAGAGGCCTTGACCCCTTTGGGACCCTGAGATATAGTTTCTGGGTCAGCAGCAGGGTTTTTATCTAGATATTTATGAGAATCTGGAAAGTACAGTTTTGTACCTACCATAAATGTAGATGTCCGAACAGGATAGCATCTGCAGTCATAACAAATGGGTTGTCCTGTCGTCAGGCAGCCCTTCGGTCGGCCGGATTCCAAAGTCTGGGTCCGGCTTCGGCTGATGTCGCACTTCACCCGACGTCATCTCTGCTGGTCTTCGGGTATAAAGGCATCAGCCGACGCCATTTTCCTCAGTGTTTCTTGCCCCAGATGCCAGTTGCCCTCTTGATAAGCTAAATTTTGGATAAATGCCAATGTTTCCAAAAAAGTAGAAGGCAAACACAAAAAATAACAATGTATGTACATATATACAAACAAATACACCATAAGAGACTCCCCCCCCAGCTAGCTATTAGGAGGGTAAATACCCTAGGAGTACCACAGAGGGAAGGAGGGTGGGTAATCCTGACTGCAGATGCTATCCTGTTCGGACATCTACATTTATGGTAGGTACAAAACTGTACTATGTCCTTCAAGGATGCATCTGCAGTCATAACAAATGGGTAGAATACCATAGCCAAACTAGGGAGGAGGAAGAAGAATTATGGTGTAGTTAGGATCCCTTGCAGTACAGCAGTGGCAAACCCTGCTCGGGATCTAGAGTATAGAGGTAAATTATAATGCTTGGCAAATGTATGCACGGAGGTCCAAGTAGCCGCCTCAATAATGTCCTTGGTTGCCACTCCTCGTAAGAAAGCTGTGGTAGTGGCTGTAGCCCTTGTAGAATGAGGTCTTATGTTCTGTGGAATTGGTTTTCCGTGGTAGGAGTAACAGAATCTTATGCAATTTCCTATCCATTTGGAGATTGTCTGTTTGGAAATTGCTTTTCCTTCCCTTCCTGTTGCATAGGCTACTAAAAAAGCTGGTCAGTTTTTCTGGCACCTTTGGTTCTGTCCAGGTAGTAGCGTAACTGTCTATGTACATCCAAGGTATGCAGCAGTCTTTCCCCCCTGTTCTGTGGATTGGGAAAGAAGGTAGGTAGGTGGATTGCCTGGTTTAAAGACACTCTGAATATCACCTTGGGCATAAAATGTAGGATTAGTTCTCATGGACACCCTATCTTGATGGAAGATTAGGAAGGGTTGTACTGCCATTAAGGCCTGTAGTTCCGAAACCCTCCTTGCTGAAGTAATTGCCAGTAGGAAAGCAGTTTTCCATGATAGGTGTTGAAGATCTGCTGTTGCTGCTGGTTCAAATGGAGGGAGTGTCAATTTTTCTAGCACAAAGTTCAAGTCCCATGCTGGTAATGGTGGTTTCCTAGGAGGTTTTACATTCTTGATCCCTCTGAGGAACTGCCTGAGTAGAGGATGCGAAAAGACAGGTGGATCGAAGCTGTATTCTGCTGAAATAGCTGATGCATGTATCTTCATGGAGGAATAGGACAGGCCTGTATGTAGAAGCTCTGCCAAGTACTCCAGGATGTTAGCAAATATCTATGTTCGACACATCTTTTCCTCTTTCAGTACTCCAAATGACAAATCTTTTCCATTTTCCTGCATAGTTCCTTCTTGTTGAAGGTCTGCGGGCTTCAAGGATAAAGTCTTTAACCCTTTGGGATAGGTCTGGGTTAGTTGCTGCTATGTGATGTTCCAGGCAGTCAGTTGCAAGGTTTTTAGGTTTGGGTGCATGATGTTGTAGTTGTTCTGAGTTAACATCAAAGGCATCAGGGGTATTGACCACATTCTCCCCTGAGACATGCTCCTCAGCAATGGATACCAGTGTTGTCTTGGCCAGTTCGGAGCTATCAGGATTATCCTTGGGCGTTCCTCTTTGATTTTCAGTAGTACCTTGTGCATCAAAGGAAGAGGTGGAAATGCATATGCTGTCAGGCCTTTCCAACTGAAGGATAGAGAGTCCACCTTCCATGCAAGTGGGTGGTATGTCCTTGTGCAGAATTTTTTGAGCTGGTGATTGAGTGGGGATGTGAATAGGTCTATTTGTGGCATTCCCCATTTCTTTGTGATGGCCTTGAAGATGTCCGGGTGTAGCATCCATTCGTGAGCATCCGAGGTGGTTCTGCTTAACATGTCTGCTAGGGTGTTTTCTTTTCCCGGCACAAATACTGCCTGTAACTGGATGATGTAGCTCAGAGCCATATTCCAAAGGTCCAGAGTCATTCTGCATAGGGGGTATGAATGAGTGCCTCCCTGTTTGTTGATGTACCACATGACTGTGGTGTTGTCTGTCCTTATCATTAAATGGCCTTCTTTGAGGAATGGTCTGAATTTCTGGATTGCTAGTTTTACTGCCAGCATTTCTTTTTGGTTTATGTGCAGGTGCAGCTGGTCTGGAGTCCACAATCCTTGTATGCATTTGTCCAACATGTGCGCCCCCCAGCCTAGGTCTGAGGCATCCGTTGTGATGGTTTGGCTTGCTTGAAAGTTGTGGAAGGGCAAGCCTGGGTTTGACTGGCATGCTTGAGCCCACCATAGGAACTCCTGTTTCAGGCATGGGATTAGTGGGATTTCGGTTTCTAAGCTGTGCCTGTGTTGAGACCATAAATTCTTTAGGTACCACTGTAGCTTTCTCATATGCAGTCTGGCATGTGGGACCAAGATTATGCATGATGCCATGAAGCCCAAGGCCTGCAGTACTTTTCTTGCTGTTAGTTTGTTCTGCTTTGTTAATGCCAAGAAGTAAAGACGCAGTTGTGTTTGTTTTTCTGCAGTTAGGAATGTCATTTGTTTTGCTGTGTCCAATTCCGCACCCAAGAATGTTCTTTTTTGGGATGGTATCAGTCTTGACTTTTGTAAATTGACTGTGTATCCCAGGGCTTGTAGTAAGCAAATGACTCTTTGTAAATCTGTTGTCAGCTTGCTTTTGTTGTCCGCTTGTAACAGGCAGTCGTCCAGGTATGGATAAATTTGGATTCCCTGTAGCCTGCAGTGAGCGATTACTGATACCAGGCATTTTGTGAATACTCTGGGCGCAGTAGATAAGCCAAAGGGCAATGCTGAGAATTGATAATGCTCTGATCCTGCAAGAAATCTGAGGTATCTTCTGCAATTTGGTCGTATGGGGACGTGCAGGTATGCCTCCTTGAGATCTAGAGTTACCAGCCAACACTCCTTGCCCAGCATGGGAAGAAGTTGCTGAAGGGTCAGCATTTTGAATTTTGGGACAATGATGTATGTGTTTAAGACGGACAGGTCGAGAATAGGTCTCCAACTTTTCTCTTTTCTTGGTACTAGGAAGAGTCTGGAGTAGAATCCTTTGCCCTGTTCTGTTACTGGTACTCTTTCCACAGCTCTTATTTTTATTAATTGCGCTATCTGCTTTAGAGCTTCTGTTTTTTGATTTGGAGGTAGGTTTGGCATTCCTCTTTTTACTGGTAAGGTGTGGAATTGGAACCTGTAACTTTGGTCTATGGTTTGCAAAATCCACTTGTCTTTTGTGATATAGTGCCAATTTTTCGTAAATAAGGCTAACTTTCCGCCTAAAGGTGCTGTTATTTGCTCCCTGGTAGGCGGTGTCAGAGCCAAGTCACTGTGATTATCCTGTTGCAGTGACAGTGGTTGTGTCTGTGCCTCGGTTATTGCCTTGCCACTGTCGTCCTCTGTAGGCTCCTCCTCTGGATTGATTTCTGCCTCTAGAGCGTCTATTTCTGCCTCTGAGATTTTGAGGAGTCTGGAAAGGACCAATTTTTGGCAGGCCAGTTCCTGCTAAACCTTGGGGGCTGAACCTGTAAGAAATCCTTAACTGTTTGTACAGATTTTGCCTTCTCTTCCATTTTCTTCATTACTTGCTGAGCAGGTGTACCAAATAGACTGGCTTTATCCATAGGAGCATCTAACAGCTTTGCTTTAACATGATCCGGCAAGACCTGTTCTTTCAACCATGCATGCCTTCTTATCACTGTGCCAGTCATGGCTGATCTAAATGAAGCCTCCAGTGCATCATAGCCACATTTTAAAGAATGGTTACTAACCTGCTGAATGTTATTCACCATTTCTAAAACATATTTATTATCTAAGGAATCATCAGTGGACAGCTTCTTAGTTAACTGATCAAGCATAAACTCTTGGTATTGGATCATGTGAAACTGACAGTTTAAAGCTCTAGCTGAGAGAGTAGCAGAGGTGTAAACTTTTTTCCCCCATCTCTCTAAGGACCTGGATTCCCTTTCAGGAGGAGTAGGGTTTTTTGCTGAGGTCGAGGCTACTGCCTTGGGCCCCTGGGATATAGTCTCAGGATCTGCAAGTGGGGCCTTGTAAAGGTGGTGATGAGTGTCTGGCACCCTGTAAAATCTATCTGGTTTGGCAGGGGCTGGAGGTAAAGTATCAGGAGCAGTGCAAACATCATTAAATGCATCATCCACAACAGGCAGTACTGGAGGTATAGCTAAGAGCCTATGTTGTGGTAAGTGCAGAAATGTCCTAAGCCTTTTTCTTGAATCTGAGAAATCTTGTCCCTGCCATTGGAATTGTTCTCTCATGGCATGTAAGGTTTCCCCAAAGGAAAATTCCTCTGGTGGAGAGGCAGATGGAATGGATTCTTCAGCATCGGAATCTTCATAAGTAGAAAAAGGAGCCTCTGGCTGATCTGTAATGTCTGAGTCATCCAAGAATCATCAGAGGACACTGGCTCGGGGCTCTGCTCTAGGTCTCTTTTCTGGGGCTGAGAGGCCCTGTCTGGGTGAGATTGGGATCCCCTAATTAAGGATATTAAATCCTCTGCCAGAGTAAGCATTTGTGAACTAGAAGTGGGCCTGTGTGAGGGGGGCTTAACAGGCACTGATTTAACAGTTTTGGCTGCTTTAGCCCTGGCAAAGGCCTTAATAGACATGGCTGCAGGAGGCCTAGCAGCACCACGTGCTGGGGTAGAGACATCCAAAGGAATGGTGTCTGATAAATCACTAGGAACCACAGTAGTAGGCAGAAATTCTGAGGCCGATTCAACTAAGGTAGCAGGAGCCTCAGTAGTAGTCGTGGATTCGGCTGAAGACTGACCGGTTTTCTCGGTTTTGGCCGAAACCGAGACACTCGTGGCTTGCTTAACCGTGGTTTCGGCCGAAACCGCGGACCGCGAGTGTCGGTCTTTTTCTTTGCGTTTTTTAACAATTTGGGTAGTCGGAGGATCTGATGGCATAATGTACGCAAAATCTGAGCCGAAAAACTGTTCAGCAAACTCCGACCGACGCCTAAGCGTTCGTCGGTTGAAGGAAGCACAGGCCGAACAAGCTGCTACGTCGTGGTCTGGGCCTAAGCAAGGCAGGCAGTAAGAGTGGAAATCTTTATGAGGTATTTGTTTCCCACAAGTTAAACAGTTATTGACTTTTTCTGACATCGGCTGAGGCAAGAAAGAGTCCCCAACGGGGTACTTAGCTTTTTAGAAGTCTTCGAAGTAGTAGTAATCTCTGGATCTGACCGACCGGCACTTGCGAACAGCTTCTGCTTCGGGCCCCACGCGGCAAGAAAGACTGAGGAAAATGGCGTCGGCTGATGCCTTTATACCCGAAGACCAGCAGAGATGACGTCGGGTGAAGTGCGACATCAGCCGAAGCCGGACCCAGACTTTGGAATCCGGCCGACCGAAGGGCTGCCTGACGACAGGACAACCCATTTGTTATGACTGCAGATGCATCCTTGAAGGACATCCCTGTAGTATCTGTCTGGCTTAACAGGTGCAGGAGGTAAAGAGTCGGGAGACAGTCCGCACTCTGAAAATACATCTACAATGTCTAGAACAGGTGGAATAGCAAGAGGTCTGTGCTGAGGTAGTAGAAGAAAGTCTCTGAGCCTTTTCTTAGATTCTGAGTAATCTTGGCTCTCCCAGTGGAAATGCTCCCTCATGGTATGCAGGGTTGCCCCAAAGGAATAATCCTCAGGAGGAGAAGCTGAAGGACTAGATTCTTCAGCATCAGAATCCTCATAGGGAGGAATAGGGTATCCATGTTCTGAAGTGGAGTCAGAGGAAATGGAAACCTGATCAGAGGAATCATATTCAGTGTCTTGCCTAGGCCTCTTATCAGGAGGGGGATGGGAACCCCTTATCAAAGTAATTAGGTCTTCAGCCATTTTGAGCATCTGTTTCTTAGTCTGGAAAATGCTGTACTTGTTTCCTTGTCTTTAAAGCTGTTTAAGTCTTTGTCTTGGATGCTGAAGTTGGCTTGATATAAAGCTGTGTAGGTCTGAAAATACCCTCAAAAGCCGATGCCTGCTCAGCGGCTCCGGACCCATCTGAGGGATTAGTTTCCGAAGGCCCAATACCTTGAGTATCCGGAGGCCTAGTTGTCTCCACGTGGGAGTATGAGGCGGCCTGTGGCTCTCAGGTAGCGGGTGTCAGGGGCTGCGAAAGCGCCTCACTGAGAACCGGGGACTGGCCTAGAAGGTGCTTCGTCAGTTTTGGACCTCGGATGCTTGTCCTTTTCTTTTTCCTTGCGCTTTTTATGAACTCCAGTCGTCGGCTGTTCCAACGGCATTTTATAGTTAAACCTTCGGCCAAAGTAATGAAAAGCAAAAACGTACCGAAGCTTAATAGTGCGTTGGTTAAATCTAGCACAAAACCAACAACTAGCAACGTTGTGGTCAGGGCCTAGGCAAGGAATACAGTAAGAATGAAAATCCTTATGAGGTATTTGCTTCCCACAAGAAATACAGTTGTTAACTTTTTCTGACATCGGTCTGGAGCATGAAAAAAGTTTCCCCAACGGGGTACTTAGCTTTATTGAAGACTTCAGATCTGAAATTCGATTTCGAAAATCTCAGGAGTCGGCCGACCGGCACTTGCGAACTGCTTTTGCTTCGGGCACCGCGCGGCAAGAAAGACGGAAGAACATGGCATCGGCTGTGTCTTGTATACCCCTGGCGCCCTGACGTCAGGGAAGAGGCGACAGCAACAGATGCCGGACCAGGACTTTGGAATTCAGGCCAACTGCGGGTAGCCTGCCAGCAGGATAACCAAGTGTAATGACTGCAACAGTGAAACACGATGAACATCAAAGAAACCTCCCCTTCCACAGAAAGGTCAGGGCATCCATTTTCCAGGCCAGATGGGACGGCATTCTGGAACAGAAGAGAAGAAGCTGCCTGTTCAGAGGCGAGGCAAAAAGACCTATCTGAGGAATGCCCCACTGAAGGACAATGTCCAGAAACACGTCTCTGTAAAGCATCCATTCGTGACCCTCTGTTTTGGACCTGCTCACAGTCTGTCACAAGAATGTGCTCTGAAGGAATGTATACTGCCTGAAGGGTTAACTGATAATGGAGAACCACCTCCCATGCCTGAAGTGCCATCAGGCAGAGGAGATAGGATTTCGTGTTCTTTGCTTATTGACATACAATATCACTGTTTTGTTGTCTGTGTACAACTTCAAGGGGCCCAGAGAGAGCACGGGGTGAAAAGTCTGAAGGGCCAGAATCAGAGCCCTCATCTCATTGATGATATGGGTCTGATTTCTGATGGTAATGCCAGAAACCCTGAACTTTCAGGTGACCAAGAGATGCTCCTCATCCCATGTCTGACGCATTGGTGAACAGCTCTAGAGAAGTGAATGGAGGTTGAAAGGGTCAGCCTGGGTTGAGAGCGAACTATTAAATCCACCACTTAAATTCCAACAGGGAAGGAGAGGTACACAAACTCAGAGGATGAACTTGCAGACAAACTGACTTGAGGTACCACTGCAGCTTCCACACACGCAGTCTGGAAAGAGGAAGCATCGGAGTAAGAGAGGCCATGAATCCCAGGGCCTAAAGAAACTCCCTGCCTGGCATGGCAGTCGGGGAAGGAGAGAGTGAAAATGCTGTCGATGATAATACCTTTGGAGGAGGAAGAGAGGCCAACATTAGCAGCGTCTGACGCCTTCAACCCACATACACATGGTCCTGAGGAAGTCAAGACGGACTTTTGGAAGTTCACAGTAAACTCCAGACTTTGAATCAGAGTGATGGTGAACTGCAGATCTTGAAACAATCGAATGGGAGAAGGCACCGGAAGCAACAGGCCATCTAGATAAGGAAAAATTTGAATACCCTGGAACCTGCAGAAAGCAATCAAGGGAGCTAGCCATTTTGTGAATACCGCTGGGGTAGTAGATAGGCCAAAGGTCAAAGCAGAAAAATAAAAAGGAGAGGAAGACGCAAATAAACATAAAAACTTCCTGAAGTGAGGGTGAATAGGGATATGAAGGTAGACATCTTTGGATAGGGAGCTATGAAGGGTCTTTGGAACAAAAGACTGGCAAATGGGAACAAGCAGTATGGTCGTGTTTCTTCCCTAGACAAAAGACGCAACGGTGGTGCGTATCTTTATGCGGTATCTGACGCCCACAATAGCATTTGCTCTTCTTAGCTGACATGGGCTAAAGATAACTACAGCTAATGAAGCTCAAGCAAGAAACGGAACATTTCCCCAACAGGGTACTTAAGCTTTTTAGAAGTCTTCGAGTGTAGGAGCGATGCGCTCGATGTGACATTTACGGCTGAAAAGTTCTGGGTTCTATGCATGCAGACATCACATTTAAGGTCCCTGGTCTATGGCACCACATGTGACATCCCACACACCTACAGCAACCAGGCTTAAGCTTTTGTACAGATGACGTTCGGGTCGCCTGAGGCGGGGAATTCCACGGTAAGAATACAGCAACATAGGAATAGGAGGACACAGAAGGGATCTCGAGAAAGGTGTTAAGCCAAGAGAGATCCAAATTAAGTCTCCCAAGTGTCCTCCTTTTGAGGAACCAGGAACACCTTGGAATAACGCCACCCCCCCTGGCCCACTTGCGAAGGGGGGAGAGGTCATATGGTCCCTTGCTTCAAATGGGACCCTAGTACCTCTAGGAAATGAGGAAGTTGCACTAGAGGTTGAGGAATCCCAGGAAAAGGAGAGAGATTTCCATACCATGAAGTACCCTGACAAAGGGTGAAAAGAACCCAAGAGTCTGAAGTGAAGAGATGCTAATTTGGAAGACAAAGGGCCAGCGGAGAGTCGAAGGGACAAAGGAACTTGGTCTTAAAGGCAGGGGTGGATTGTCAAAGAGAAGCAAACTTATCAGATATGGGAGGCTTCTGGGCCACAGAAATCTGAGAAGCCTTAGCAGAGGGGACCCGCCTCTCATCCTTCCTGCTCTTAGAGGCTTGGAGAGGCCTGGTGGGGTTGTCTGCTAACAAAAGCATACCTAGAACGATAATTCCTCTGGAACTTAGGGACAGGAGAGACAAAAATATGCTAAAGGTCTTGCAAGGCTTTGCCTTTCTCTTATAGAGACTTAAGTTAGCAGCAGTCCCAAGAAGTTGAGTATTATCCAAAGCAGAATCCAACAACTTGGCATTAATGTCCTCAGGAAGAGACTGGAGGCAAAGTCAAGAACAACGCCTCATGACGGACTCAAAGGCTGCAGCCCTAGAAGAGGCATCAGCAGCATCATTGCTATACTTAATAAACTGGCAAGCCACTTGAGAAGCAGAACCTAAAAAAGATAAAGGCAGAGGATTGCCATCAGAATCAGGGAGGGCAGGAATAACATGCCAAGCCTGAGCAACCAAGGCTGGCGCATACCTGGTAATGTGGGTCTGGTAATTAATAGCCACAATGGTCAAAGTAAAAGCAGTGTAAATTTTTTTGCCAGTCTTAGTCACTGCCCTGCTATAAATATCAGAAGCCAAAGGTTTGGAAGAGGGCAAAAGTTTAGGTTTGTCAGGAGAAACTGATACCATAGCAGGATCGGCAGGAGGAAATTTAAATAAAAACAGAAAATCCTCAGGAACCTTATAGAATCTATCAAGTTTCTTAAGAGCAGAAGGCGGAGAATAAGGAAACTTGGAAGCAGCAATTTAAGCATCTAAAAAGGCAGCCAAACACAGGAGGAACTGTCGTTGGTTTAGGGGTATCCAGCGGAAGCAACTCATCTTCTCTGAATATCCAACATTTGAGAAGAATCCCAATTAAAGAATTCCATCATCCTAGCAATTGTGCCCCCAAAGGACAATTCCTTGAAAGGAGATTCGAGGTTAAGAGACTCCTGTACATCAGAACCTTAAGTCAAAGACAAAGGCATCTGTGAAGAACATGACAGAGACCCTTCAGCAGACATGGAATCCTCATTCAAGAAATCCGATTTTCTAAACCATTTAGAAAGGGTAGAGGTCCAAGGAGGAGTCGGTACTGAAATCCCATTTGGAGGCTTTAGGGCCATTAAGGAAGAAAACAAGCCCTGAGTAAACTTTTGCCATTCCCTTTGAGGATCCATAGGACAAGGTGAAACATATTCCAGTTTTTCTCTCTTCTTAGAAGGGACATCAGGCCTAACAAATACCGGAGGTTCCAACCTTTAGCGAGAGTCGAGAAGAGAATTCAGAACCTCCTCCCTAACCAATATCTGCAAAGTCCTTCTAAGATCCTCCGAGATAACAAACTGTGGTTTCCCCTCAACATCCGGAGCAGATGCCTGTAAAACCTCAGAGGATATGCAAAAAGACAGATCCTTGCCAGCCATCAGTGGGGTCATGGCAGAGGGCTCCCAACAAACATCGAACAACCTACAGAGCTATTGCCTGCTTCCAGAGGGGCATCCGGTGGAGGCTGGAGAGCTAAAGAATCTGGCCTAGAATTCTTGGCCTTCTTCTTACCAAGGAGTATCTCGGGGTTAAAGGACTCTGGCATGGTACCCTGGGCTAACTGTCTAAGCAGTTGGTTTTCAAGATAAATGGCCAGGGAAGACAAACGGCTTCAGAGTGTCTTAGGAATAAATGCCTTACAGATACTACAAGAGGTATGGTCGTGAGAAACGCCCAAGCAAAGAAGACCCAGTTTGCGATGATTCTTATAGGGAATCTGCCTCCCACACTGACATTTTCCCCTCTTGGATGACAAGAACTTTAGGTAGTGATAAAAAATGCAAGACTAAGAAGCAAACTTTTAAAAGTAAAATAAAAAACAAAAAATAACAGCAATGGGGCACTTATCTGGCATTCTAAAAAGTCAGAATAGCAACAAAATGTTAAAACCAACTGGCATGGCATTTGAACTGGCAGCAAAAAAAAGTTCAAGGTAGTTGCATCCGTATGTTCACAGGTTCATAGGTTGGTAACTAGGCTATCGGCCGTAGGGCCTATGCAAGCCTAGCCATAACAATTCCCTGATTATTTCTTCCCACAATATTTACTTCTCTGGACCCCTGTCTAGCAGGGCGACTGACATGATCCCTGGGGGTGAATTTCCTATTTCCCATCCAATCATCAAGGTTCCTTTTGAAGAGGGCCAGTGAGGCGCTCTGCTTGACATGTATGGGCAGTCTATTCCAGAGTATGGAGAGTCTCTGGGTCGGGAACCTATCCCTCCAGCATGTTTTGTTCATTGTCCCTATTATGCTTTACATTCTGTACAAGGAGCATAAATATGACACATGGAGCAAACAAGATCCTTTTCAAGCTTTTCCGTACTGGCCAAGTAATGGCCTGCCCAGGACGGGATATTCTTTCTTTCAGCAACAGTGCAACAGTGATACAGGAGAACATCAATTCTCTAGAAGACTCTTGGGTTTTTCCAAAAGCAAAGGGATGGAGGCAGGTGGGCAGAAAATTGAGGATGATGTCCTTTTCATTCATTCCTCAACTGATAGGAGAGAGTCCCCAGCTACTCGAATCTTGGGTGGCCCTCATGGAAGGGTACTCCACAGTAAAAGGCAACCCTGTTCCTAGAAACCAAATCCAATCTGTAATGAGCAACAAGAGCATTAGCCCAAGCAGCAGCAGCATGGATGTCATCTATGGAAGCACATGACCAAAAGGCTGAAGAGATCACCACAGACCTCATGGAATTAGCTCTAAGAGGTTTAGGCAAGGATAACCTTTCTGAAAGTACAGTTTTGTACCTACCATAAATGTAGATGTTCGAGTGCTAATACAGCTGCAGTCATAACAGATGGGGTTCTCCTGCCATCAGGCGGGTCCTCGGTCGGCCGAATTCCAAAGTCTAGGTCCGGCGTCGGTTGTCGTCGCTTCTTCCCTGACGTCAGTGCGACAGGGGTATAAAAGAACCAGCCGACGCCATGTTCTTCAGTTTTTCTTGCTCCAGATGTCAGGTGCCCCCAGAAGGAAGGCAATACATAAAATTATGAAGTAATGCAATGCAATATAAACAAAAAAAAACAGTAGTTGCAAGCAAATACACCATAAAAGAATACCCTAGAGGGGAAGGAGGGAGGGAAACCTGGACTGCAGCTGTATTAGCACTCGAACATCTACATTTATGGTAGGTACAAAACTGTACTATGTTCATCGTGCATACAGCTGCAGTCATAACAGATGGGTAGAATCCCAAAGCTAAGAAAGGGGGTGGTAGGCACTAGGTGGAACTAGGAGGAGCCAAAATGCCCTGCAAGACTACAGTGGCAAAAGCCTGCTCTAGATTTGGAGTATGATGGTAGGTTGTAGTGTTTGGAGAAGGTATGCACAGAACTCCAAGTGGCTGCTTCCAAGATATCCTTGGTAGGAACTCCTCTGAGGAAGGCTGCAGAGGTGGCTGTGGCCCTGGTGGAATGAGTTCTAATGCCTGTAGGAACAGTTTTGCCATGAAAGGAATAGCAAAAGCATATGCAGTGGGCTATCCATTTTGAGATTGTCTGCTTGGAAATTGGCTTTCCCTGAGCTCCTACCGCATAGGCCACAAAGAGCTGTTCTGATTTTCTGAAAGGCTTTATTCTGTCCAAATAATAACGCAGTTGCCTGTGGATGTCCAAGGAATGTAGTAATCTCTCCCCTTTGTTTTGAGGATTGGGATAAAAAGTAGGTAAATGTATGGCCTGATTTAAAGCTACCCTGGATACCACATTAGGCATAAAGGAAGGGTTGGTTCGTAATGAAACTCTGTCCTGATGGAAGATGAAAAAAGGCTGGATAGCCATGAGGGCCTGTAGTTCTGAAACTCTACGAGCTGAAGTGATAGCCAGAAGGAAAGCTGTTTTCCAGGACAAATATTGCAAATCTGATGAAGCAGCTGGCTCAAAAGGAGGCAAAGTCAGTTTTTCCAGAATGAAATTTAGATCCCAAGCAGGTATTGGTTGTTTCCTTGGGGGTCTTAAATTCTTAGCCCTTCTGAGGAACTGTCTTAAAAGAGGGTGAGAGAATAAAGGAGGATCAGTGTTGTATTCTGCAGAAATGGCTGAGGCATGGATTTTGATGGAGGAGAACGAAAGTCCACTTCTTAGTAGTTCAGCCAAATATTGTAGTATTTGAGGTAAATTCAGTTTTCCAGGGTTCTGGCCCTTTTTCTCATTCCAGACACAAAAACGTTTCCATTTTGCGGAGTAAGCTTTTCTAGTTGATGGCCTTCTGGCCTCCAAAATGACATCCTGCACCTCCTTGGAGAGTAGGGCCTGCTGTGATGCTAAGGAATCTTCCATGAAGCTAGAATGAGTGTTTTTAGCTGACTGTGAAGAGTTTTGAAGCTGTGCTGAGTCAGAAGAAGAGGCATTAGAGGCAGGGTCCATGGAGGGGAATGAGTCAGGCTCCTCAGGAGTGGGTACCAGTGTTGCCTTGGCCAGTCCGGAGCAATGAGGATCATCTTTGGTCTGTTTGCTCTGGTCTTCAATAGGACTTTGGGCGGCAGAGGAAGAGGTGGGAAGACAAACTGTCATTGATGTCCAGCTGAAAGAGAGAGTGTCCACTCTTCAGGCCTTTGGGTGGAAGGTCCTCGAGCAGAATTTTGTCAATTGATGATTTTTGTGGGAGGCAAAGAGATCTATGTCTGGCCTTCCCCATTCTTGGATTATTTCTGTAAAAACTTTTGGATGCAACATCCATTCGTGTGGATCTGTCATATTCCTGCTTAGGTTGTCTCCCAGCGTGTTTTCCTTGCCTGGCAAGTACTGTGCTTGTAGTTCCATTTGTAAGTCCATGGCCATGTTCCAAAGTGATATGGCCAGTCTGCATAGGGGATAGGAATGTGTTCCTCCCTGCTTGTTTATGTACCACATAACTGTGGTGTCGTCCGTTCTTATCAATAGTTGACCTGGTTGTAGAAGGTCCTTGAAAGCTATAATAGCATTTATTACTGCTAGCATTTCTTTTTGATTGATGTGAAGGTGCTTTTCTTTTTGGGACCATTTGCCCTGAATGCACCGGTCTGTCATGTGTGCCCCCCAGGCGTAGTCAGAGGCGTCTGTTGTGATGACTTGATTTGCTTGAGGCTTGCTGAATGGAAGACCTGTGTTTGCTTGACATGCTTGAGCCCACCACCGAAATTCCTTTTGCAGACATGGAAGTAGTGGTATTATTGTTTCCAAACTGTGGCTGTGTTGAGACCATATGTTTTTTAGGTACCATTGTAGTTTTCTCATATGCAGCTTTGCACATGGGATTAGCAAAATGCAAGATGCCATGAATCCCAGAGCCTGCAGGATTTTCCTTGCAGTCAGCCTGGTACAATTTGCCAGTGTTTTGAAATATTGAATTAGTTGCCCCTGCTTCTCTGGCGTAAGGTAGGCCATCTGGGTGTTTGTGTCCAAACTAGCACCTAGGAAAATTATATTTCGAGAGGGTATTAGCCTTGATTTCTCTTTGTTGACTGTGTATCCCAGAGAGTTTAATAACATTATTACATAAGCCAGATGTTTCAGAAGAATGTGCTTGCTGTCCGCTTGGATCAGGCAGTCGTCCAAATAAGGGTATATTTGTATCCCTTGAAGTCTGCAGTAGGCAATTACTGATGCCAGGCATTTCGTGAATACTCTGGGCGCAGTAGATAAGCCATAGGGCAATGCAGAGAATTGATAATGGGTTGAACCTGCAAGAAATCTGAGGTATCTTCTGCAATTTTGTCTGATTGGGACATGCAGGTATGCCTCCTTGAGGTCCAATGTTACCAGCCAAGACTCCTTGCCCCAGCATGGGAAGAAGTTGCTGTAGAGTGAGCATCTTGAATTTTGGTACGAGTAGGAATGTGTTTAGGATGGAAAGATCCAAAATAGGTCTCCAATCTTTTCCCTTCCTTGTCACCAGAAATAGCCTGGAATAAAAACCTTGACCTTGTTCGTGTGTAGGTACCTCTTGAATAGCTTTCATGTTTTTAAGATCTGAAATTTGCTTTTGTGCCTCTGCCCTTTGATTGTGCGGCAGTTTTGGCATGCCTCTCATTTTTGGAAGGGTATGAAAGTGGAATTTGTAGCCTCTGTTTATAATGTCCAGGATCCATTTGTCCTTTGTGACAACATGCCAATTTTTTGAAATAGTGCCAGCTTTCCTCCTAAGGGGGCTGCCATTTGAGACCTGGTTGGTCTGCAAAGGGGAAAGTCATTGGGTTTGCTTTCTGAAAGATTGTGAGCTGTCCTCACCACCTCTTTGTGTAGGAGCTTGCCATTGTCTGCCTCTGTACGATCCTTGTGGTTGTCCTCTGCCTCTCGGGCGCCTGTATCTGCCTCTTTGGGGTCTGTCCGTGGCAGGAAAGGACCAGTTTTTGGAAGGCCAATTTCTACTAAAACGTGGTGGTTGAACCTGCAGAAATTTTTTCACAGTTTGCATTGATTTAGCTTTTTCCTCCATTTTTCGTAACACTTCCTCAGCAATTGCCCCAAATAGTACATCCTTTTGAAGAGGGGCGTCTAGTAATTTAGCTTTGACATGATCAGGCAAGGTTTGTTCCTTGAGCCAAGCATGCCTGCGTATGACTGAGCCTGTAACAGCAGCTCTACATGAGGCCTCTAGAGCATCAAAACCACATTGTAAGGTATGTTTACCCACTTGTTCTGCACTATGCCTCAAATCCTGCAACTCCTTCAAGTCTAGTTGTTCAGGTTGTGACATTTTACTTTTCAATTGAGATAACAGAAACTGTTGGTATTTTAGCATATGAAACTGACAGTTTAAGGCCCTCATGGTTAAGGTAGCCGAGGTATATACCTTTTTTGCCCACCTTTCTAAGGATCTGGAATCTCTCTCGGAAGGCAATGGATTTTTGGCAATGGAAGCCTTAACTCCCTTGGGTCCCTGTGAGATGGTTTCTAGGTCAGCAGCATGGCTTTTGTAAAGAAATTGGTGTGAGTCAGGAACCCTGTAGTACCTGTCAGGCTTAACTGGAGCTGGAGGTAGAGAGTCCGGGTTAAGGCAGGCCTCGAGTAAACATCATCTAGGATGTCCAAGACAGGAGGTATAGCCAGAGGCCTGTGCTGGGGTAACAAAAGAAATTCCCTGAGCCTTTTCTTGGAATCTGAATAATCCTGGCCTTCCCAGTGGAAGTGTTCCCTTAAGGTATGCAAAGTTTCCCCAAATGAGAAATCCTCGGGGGGGATACAGAAGGAATAGACTCCTCTGCATCAGAGTCTTCAAAAGGGGAGTAAGCCTGTTCCTGATCATCAGAGTGTTCTGAAATAATGGATCCCTGATCAGAGGCGGGGGAATCTTCCTCCACTCTGGGCCTTTTGTCCGGAGGTGGCTGAGAACCTCTGATTACAGTAATTAAATCCTCAGCCATTTTAAGCATCTGTCTCTTAGGCATGGGGCCTGGAGATGGGCCCTGTGTAACTGGTCTCTTAGGGTGCATGGATGCTTTAGACTTGGTGAAAGCCTTGATGGAGAAAGAAGAGGAAGGTCTGAAGACACCTTGAGTGGAGGTGGACCTGTCCACATTCTGTGTTTCAATGCCAAGAGTGGCTTCGGTATCTGTAGTCGGGGCGTGGGCAAGGAGCCTGCCACCTCGGGTACAGGAGACACCGCCAAAGATGTGTCGTCAGTAGACAGGGGCTGCGTAGGCGCCTCACTGAGAACCGGACCACGTGTAGTCGGCTTTGGCGTGGTGTCGGTAGAGGCCGCGGACCTCGAGTGTCAGTCCTTGTCTTTGCATTTTTTAGACAAAACCGGTGTCGGAGTATCCGACGACATGGTATAGTTAAATGCTTTCCCAAAAAAATGCTGGGCGAACTCCGCCCGACGCTTAATAGTGCGTTTGTTGAATGTAGCACAACAGTGACAGACCGAGACGTCGTGGTCTGGGCCTAAACAAGGTATACAGAGGGAATGGAAATCCTTATGCGGTATTTGCTTCCCACAAGAAATACAATTATTAACTTTGTCTGACATCTGTCTGAGGCAAGAAAAGTTTCCCCAACGAGGTACTTAGCTTTAAAGAAGACTTCGGTTTTCCAAATTTTTCGTAATCTCAGGAGCTGGCCGACCGGCACTTGCAAACTGCTTCTGCTTCGGGCACCGCGCGGCAAGAAAGACTGAAGAACATGGCATCGGCTGGTTCTTTTATACCCCTGTCGCACTGACGTCAGGGAAGAAGCGACGACAACCGACGCCGGACCTAGACTTTGGAATTCGGCCGACCGAGGACCCGCCTGACGGCAGGAGAACCCATCTGTTATGACTGCAGCTGTATGCACGATGAACATTAAAGAAGATACAATCAGTTAACCATTTGGCAAGTGTAACTTTGTGGCTTGCCCAATTTGTTTGGAAAGAAAGACAGAAACTGGTTAGTCTTCCTGAAATCCTTGGTTCTTTGGAAATAAAAGTGCAGTTGTCTATGGATGTTGAAAAGATGGAGCATGCACTATTGCTTATTACAGCAGTTTGGAAAGAAAACTGGAAGGTTAATGACCTGGTAAATGTTATACTCAGAAGCTACCTTACAGGAAAAAGATGGATTGGTCTGCAAGGATACCCTGTCTTTGATGAAAACCAGATACGGAGGTTTAGAAGATAGGCCCTAAAGTTTAGATACATGTCTAGCTAATGTGACAGCAATTAGAAAAATGGTCTTCCAAGACAAAACTTTTAGATGTGACCCGGCTGAAGGTTCTAAGGGAGACTGGGTCAGTGCCTGAAGCACAATAGTAAAATCCCAAGGAGAAGTAGGAACCTTTAAAAGAGGTCTACGTAAAAATGTCCTTTTGAGAAAGGCTTTACATAATTTAGAAGAAGCTAATGTAGAGTTAATTTTGCCTAGGTGGCAGTATGAAATTGCGGCAAAGTGGACCTTAATAGAAAAACTAGCCCCTTCATACAAAATTTAACATACAAAGTCAAATATAAGTGGTACAAGGATAGAGGGGGGGGGGGGGCAGATCCCTGCTATGGACCCAGAAACAGCTGTGTACACTTACCATAAATGTAGATGTTAGAGTGTATTCACTGTTGCAGTCATCACATTTGGGTTATCCCTGCCAGGGTAGCCCTCGGCCGGCCCGAAACCAGAGGCTTAGTTTTTCTGCATCGGCTGCTATCGCTTCAGTACTCGCATCAGGCAGTCAAGTAGTATAAAGTAAGGCAGCAGACGCCATTACATCAGTTTTTCTAACCTGTCAAGAGCCCCCAAGAAGGAGCCAGGTTCTGGTGGAAGATCTCCACCAGTAGAAAGTAAATACCAATATGTCCCTTAGAAAGGACAGAGAAAAAGGGGGATGGAGGGAGGGAAACCAGGATTGCCACAGTGAATACACTTGAACATCTACATTTAAGCTAAGTGTACACATCTGTACTATATTCTTCATATTTCACTGCTGCAGTCATCACATTTGGGTTGATTCCCAAAGCTGAGGAAAAGGGTGGAGGCAGTCGAAGAAAAGTACAGTTGTGTACACTTACCATTAATGAAGATGTTAGAGTGTATTCACTGATGCAGTCATCCCATTTGGGCTATCTGCCTAAAGGTAGCCCTCATTCGGCCCGAATACCAGAGACTTAGTACTCCTGCGTTGGTTGCGGTCGCTTCAGGACTGATGTCAGGGGTATAAAAACAGGCAGCCAACGTCATTACATCAGTTTCTCTTGCCCCAAATGGCAGGAGCCCCTAAATAGGGAGTAAAATTATGGTGTGGAAAACACCACCAGTAAAAAGTAAATACCTATACCAATACCCCCTGGAAGGGGTGAGTAAAAGCCGGAGAGAGAGAGCGCCAGGGGGCTGGAGGAAGGGAAACCAAGACTGCAACAGTGAATACACTCAAAATCTACTATTATGATAAGTGTACACAACTGTACTATGTTCATGTTTCACTGTTGCAGTCATCACACTTGGATAGATTCTCAAAGCTTTAGAAAGATGGAGGCAGTCAAGAAGAGTTAGGGCTGGCTAGAATGCCTTGCAAGATTGCTGTTTCAAAACTTGCCTTGGATTTGGAAAAGATAGGCAGGTGATAATGTTTGGTGAAGATGTGTACAGAACTCCAGGTAGCAGCTTCCAGGATGTCCCTGGTAGGGACTCCCCTAAGAAATGCTGTAGAGGTAGATGTTGCCCTAGTGGAATGTGTTCTGACCCACTGAGGGGTTGGTTTCCCATGGTACGTGTAGCAGAAATGGATGCAATGTGTTATCTATTTGGAAATTGTTTGTTTTGAAATGGCCTTGCCCTCTGCCCCTGTTGCAAAGCTGACTAGTAACTGGCCAGATTTTCTGAAGGGCTTAGTCCTATCAATGTAGATTCTGAGCTGCTTATGCACGTCCAATGAGTGCAGGATCCTTTCCCCTTTATTTTGAGGATTAGTGAAGAAGGTAGGCAAATGGATGGATTGGTCGAGAGCCACACTGGACACCACTTTAGGCATAAAGGAAGGGTTAGTCCTGAGGGAAACCCTGACAGCATGAAGGGTTCCACAGCCATAAGTGCTTGTAGCTCAGACACTCTTCTAGCTGAAGTGATGGCCAGAAGCAAGGCTGTTTTCCAAGTGAGGAATTTTAACTCTGCTGACGCTGCAGGTTCAAAGGGGAGAAGTGTGAGCTTTTCCAGTACTATTTTAAGGTCCCAAGCAGGGGTGGGTGCTCTCCTTGGCGGCCTTAAGTTGCTTGGCCCTCTCAGGTACTGTTTGACAAAAGGGTGCTAGAAGAGAGGAGGCTCCGTGTTGTAATGAGCTTTAATGGCTGAGGCATGTATCGTAATGGAGAAGGACAGGACTCTGTTGAGTAGATCTACTAAGTAATCCAGGATCAGGGACAGGGAGGGCAGAGATCTGTCCTCTCCTTTAGAGTGAAACCAGGAGCAGTACCTTTTCCACTTATCAGCATAGGATTTTCTTGTACTGGGTCTTCTGGCTTCAAGTATGACGTCCAGCACCTGCATGCTTAGGGTTGCTGGGGGAGAATTCAAGGAATAAGCCAGGCTGCAACATTTAGGGTTTGCAGTTACGGATGCAAAATATGTCGCTCCTGCTGAGACAGCAGGGATGGGGGGTCTGGTGTAGGTGCCAGGGTGGTACCGGTGACGGGCTGCGCAGGAGTGGGTACCAGTGCGGTAGTGACCAGCCCGGGGCAAACAGAATTGTCCTTGGTCTGTCCTGTCTTACTTTGAGTAATACTCTTGGGAGAAGGGGCAGAGTTGGAAAGGCATAGCCCAAGAGATTTACCCACAGAATGCAAAGTGCATCCACTTTCCAGGCCCTGCCGTAAGGATTCCTGGTGCAGAATTTGCTGAACTGGTGGTTGCAGGGGGAGGCAAGGAGATCCACCTCTGGGGTCCCCCATTTCTGAATCAGAAGGTTGAAAGTGCTGGGCTGCAACTGCAACTCATGTGGGTCTAGGAGATTTCTGCTTGTCGTCTGACAGTGAGTTTTGTTTGCCTGGCAGGAACTGAGCTTGCAGAGGGACTTGCATGTCCAAGGCTGTGTTCCACAGGGCCATGGCTAACCTGCAGAGTGGGTTCCCCCCCCTGCTTGTTTATGTACCACATAACTGTGGTGTTTTCTGTTTTTATAAGCAGGTGTCTTGGAGAGAGTAGGGATCTGAAAGCTGTCAGGGCATGCTGTACAGCTAGTATCTCTTTTTGGTTGATGTGTAGATGAATTTGACTTGGTCTCCAGTGGCCCTGGATGCATTTGCCATCTGTGTGTGCTCCCCAGGCATAACCTGATGCGTCTGTGTTTAGGGGCTGGGCAGCGTGGGGTTGACTAAAGGGCAGTCCCTTGTTGTGGTTGCATGCTGCAGCCCACCAAAGAAACTCTGTCCTTAGACAGGGTATGATAGGAATGACTGTTTCCAGGTCCTGAGAATGTTGGCACCAAAGACTTTTAAGTAGCACTGAAGTTTCCTCATATGCAGTATAGGATGCATGAGGCCATGAACACTAGGGCCTGCAGGATTTTCCTTGCGGACAGCTGGGTTCTGGTGGCCATTTGAGTGTAACAGTCTGTAAGACAGACTTGTTTTTCTGAAGTGAGGAATGCCATCTGGGATGCCGTGTCCAAGCTTGCTCCCAGGAATACAATCTTTTGACTGGGGACTAGTTTTGATTTCTTTTCATTGATAGTGTACCGCAGGGATGTGAGAAGATTTTTTTTTAGAAATGTCAGGTGCTGCAACAGCAATTCCTGACTGTTCGCCTGTTATCAGGCAGTCATCCAAGTACGAGTAAATCTGGATATTTCTCTGCCTGCAGTAAATAATGGCTGGAGCCAGGCATTTTGTGAATACTCGGAGCAGTGGATAAGCCAAAGGGAAGTGCAGAGAACTGATAATGCATAGATCTGGCCCTGAAACGTAGATATTTCCTGAATGACTCCCTTATAGGCATGTGTAGATAGACTTCTTTTAAATCAAGGGTGACTAACCAGGCATCCTTGGCTAGCCCATAGGTAGAAGCTGCTGCAGGGTGAGCATTCCGAATTTTGGTACCACCAGGAATGTGTCGATAATTGAAAGATCCAGGATTGGGTGCCAAGAGCAGTCTTTTCTGGGTACCAGGAAAAATCTGGAATAGAATCCTTGACCAATCTGCTCCGGCAGTACCGGATGAATAGCCCTTATAGAGAGCAGGGATAGGACTTGGTTTTTTGCCTCTGGAGGAAGATCTGGGAACCCTTGGCAAAGGTGGGGAGTGGAGTACAGAAATTGTGAGTTATTTCTGTAAGGAGGTGGCTTAGCACTCCCTGCTTTGGGGGTGGGAGCACTCCACTGCTTAGATCTCTGCATAGCCTGAGAGCGTAGTCTGGATGGTCTGTCTCCCCTGGGTCTAGTTTGAGCTGGTCTGAAGGGGGCTGGAAAGGACCAGTGTTTCGAGGGGCAATGCCTACTGAATCTAGGAGGCTGTACTTGTAAGACTTCTTTAACTGACTGCATAGATTTAGCTTTTCTTTCCATCTTTTTAAGAACCTCTTCTGCTTTGGTGTCAAACAGATTGTCCTTGTTCAAAAGAGCGTCTAATAACTTTGATATGATACGGTCTGGCAAGGTCAGCTCCTTAAGTCAAGCATGCCTTCTCAGTACAGAACCAATGACTGCTGCACTGCAAGATGCTTCTAGGGCGTCAAAGCCACACTGCAATGTATGCTTGCTGACTTGGCTTGCAGAATGCATAAGCTCTTGCAATTCTTTATTTTCTGCGCAGTCTGTAAAAGTTGCTACTTTTTGCTTAATAAGTTGCATAATATGTTTCTGGTACTTCAGCATGTGAAATTGACAATTCAAAGCCCTAATGGCAAGAGTAACAGAGGTATATACTTTCTTACTCCATCTGTCCAAGACTCTGGAACCCCTGTCCGAAGGAGTGGAATCCTTAGCTGTAGTTGATTTGATACCTTTAGGTCCATGGGAAATGATCTCTGGGTCACAGTAGGATTTTTGAAAATAAATTTGAGAGAGTCAGGTACACTATAGTACCTGTCTAGTTTCCTAGGAGCAGGGGGTAACGTATCAGGGGTAAGTCTGGATTCCATAAAGACATCCACAACTTCCAGGACTGGGGGTATTGCTAAAGGCCTATGTTGTGGCAAGTCTAGAAATTCTGAATCTCTTTTTCGACAGAGGACAGTTTTGGCATTCCCAATGGAAATGCTCTCTTAGAAGTATGTAATGTTTCCCCCCAAAAAAAGTCTTCTGGAGGAGAGGCAGAGGGAATGGATTCCTCTGCATCTGAATCCTCATAAGCAGATAAGGGTATGTCTTCATAATCAGATACCTCAGAGTCGCCAGACTCTTGGTCTGTTGAAGCTGCTGGGGACTGGTCTCTTTTTCTCTTAGCAGAGGAAGGCAGACTTCCACTAATCAGCATAATAAAGTTTTCTGCCATTCTAAGCATCTGATGTTGTGGCAAGAGAGCACGTGCATGCACTTGGTCGTCAGTTTTCTAGGCGTAGCGCTTAATCTTGGCCTTAGAAATTCAGTAGTTTTACACAGAACTGAAATCGGTTTGTGTCGAAAATCGGTACTGTGAAGAACTTCCTCAGAAGCCGGTGCCTGCTCAGCGGCTCCAGACCCATCCAAGATAGAGACATCCGCAGGTTCTATAGTCGAAGTGTCTCGCGGCATACCGGACTCCGAACGGGTCTCAGTACAGGCCTGTGAATCCAATGAAGCAGGCATCAGAGGCTGCAAAAGCGCCTCACTGAATACGGCGATTTGGCGACTAGCTTAACAGAAGTGTCGGCAGCTTTGGACGTGTGAAGTCTGTCTCTGCCTTAATCCTTACGTTTTTTTTTCGAAATATCGTAGTCGGATGGCTTACCAAAGCCATTTCGGAATACGGAGATCGAGAACGAAAGTATTAAGCGACAATAATGGCCTGACGATGAATGGTTCGGGTGTTGAACAAGGCACAAAACCGACAGCGAGGGACGTCATGGTCTGGGCCTAAACAGGTGATGCACTAAGAATGAAAATCTCAGTGTGGTATTTGCTTTCCACAGGCGAGACAGTTAACTTTTTCTGACATGGGTTAGAGCAAGAAAAAAGGATCCCCAACGGGGTACTTGGCTTTAGAAGACGTCAACTTCAAACTGGAAACGAAAACTCACGTAGCAGCTGACCGGCACTAGTGCTAACTGCTTCTGCTTCGGGCTCCTCGGCAAGAAAAACTGATGTTATGACGTTGGCTGCCTGATTTTATACCACTGACGACCCGACGTCAGTTCTGGAGCGACAGCAACCGATGCAGAAAGTACAGTTGTGTTCACTTACCATAAATGTAGATGTTCGAGTGTATTCACTGTTGCAGTCATCACACTTGGGTTATCTGCCTGCAGGTAAGCCCTCAGTCGGCCCGAATATCAGAGTCTTGGGCATTTCTTCGTCGGATGCTGTCACCTCTTCCATGACGTCAGGGGTATAAAACATGCAGCAGATGCCATTACATCAGTTTTTCTTGCCCCAGATGTCAGGAGCCCCCAAAATAGGAAGCAATTACATGGTGTGGAACATCTCCAGTAAAAAGAAAAATACCATAGCCATAAGATATGGCCAAAAAGAGAATAGGTAGAAAGTCTAGAAAAGTCAGAGGGCTAGAGGGAGGGTAACTAGGACTGCAACAGTGAATACACTCTAACATCTACTTTTATGGTAAGTGTACACAACTGTAGTATGTTCTTCGTGTTTCAATGTTGCAGTCATCACACTTGGGTAGATTGCCAAAGCTGAGTAAGGGTGGAGGCAGTCAAGAAGTATTAGGGATGGCTAGCAGGCCTTGTAAGACTACTGTGGCAAATCCAGCTCTGGATTTAGAAAAGACAGGTAAGTGGTAATGCTTGGTGAAGGTGTGTACAGAACTCCAGGTTGCAGCTGCCAGGATGTCCCTTGGAAGGGACTCCCCTGAAAAATTCTGGATAAGTTGACGTAGCCCTAGAGGAAGGGGTTCTGATCCTCTGCGGGGTAGGTTTTCCATGGTGTTTGTAGCAGAAATGGATGCAGTGTGCTACCCATTTGGAAATGGATTGCTTTGAAATGGCCTTGCCCTCTGCCCCTGTAGCAAAGCTGACTAGCAGCTGGACAGATTTTCTGAAAGGCGTACCCTGTCATGGTAGAACCTGAGCTGTCTGTGCACATCCAAGGAGTGGAGGATCCTCTCCCCTTTATTCTAAGGATTAGGGAAAAAGGTTGGTAAATGGATGGATTGGTTTAAAGCCACACTGGATACCACCCTGGGCATAAATGACGGGTTAGTCCTGAGGGAGACTGTGTAAGCCTAGAAAATAATGAAGGGTTCCACAACCATTAGTGCCTGTAGCTCAGACACTCTTCTTGCTAAAGTGATGGCTAGAAGTAAGGCTGTTTTCCAAGAGAGGAATGTTAACTCTGCTGGAGCAGCAGGTTCAAAAGTGGGAAGCGTGAGCTTCTCTAGTACAAAGTTAAGGTCCCAGGCAGGGGTGGCAGCTCTCCTAGGGGGTCTTAAATTGTTAGCTCCTCTCAGGAACTGTTTGAACAGAAGGTGAGAAAAGAGAGGCGTCTCCGTATTGTAAAGAGCTGAGATGGTCGAAGCATGAAACTTAACTGATGAGAAAGAAAGACCATTGTGGAGCAGCTCTGCTAGGTAATCTAGGATTTGACGTAAGGAGGGCACGGCTGTGTCCTTTCCTACAGACTGGCTCCAGGAACAGTATTTTTTCCACTTTTCTGAATAGGATTACCTAGTACTAGGCCTTCTGGCCTCAAGGATGACGTCCAGCACCTGTTTGCTGAGGGCTGCTAGTGATGTGTTCAGGGAATAAGCCAGGCTGCAAGGTTCAGTGTTTGCAGCTGAGGATGCAAAATCTGTCCATCCTGCTGGGACAGCAGGGAGGGGGGGTCTGATGTAGGTGCCCAGGGTGGCACTGCTGTCAGACTGCGTAGGAATGGGTACCAGTGCTGGCGCGGCCAGTCTGGGGCATTAAGAATTGTCCTTGGTCTGTCTTATTTGATTTTGAGTAGTACCTGAGAAAGGCGGGGCAGAGCGGGAAAGGCATACATTGAGAGTTTTTTCCATGTAAAGGATACGGCATCCACTTTCCATGCTTTGCTGTGAGATTTTCTGGCCCAAAACTTGCTCAATTGATGGGTTTTTTTTTTGTTTTTGTTTTTTGGGGGGGGGGGGGGGGGGCAGGTCCAACTTTGTTGTCCCCCACCTGTTGATTAGAAGTCTGAATGACTTGGGTTCCAGTTTCCACTCGTGTGGGTACAGTAGATTTCTGATTAAGTCATCTTCCAGTGAATTTGTTTGACTGGCGGGAATTGAGCTTGCAGGTGCACCTGGTTGCTCAATTCGGTGTTCCACAGGGCCATGGCTAACCTGCAGAGTGGGTAGGAATGAGTTCCCCTCCTGATTGTTTATGTACCACATAACTGTGGTGTTGTCTTGTCTTTATCAAGAGTCGTCCTGGAAGGATAAGGTATTTGAAGGCGGTCAGAGCATTCTCTACAGCTAATATTTCTTTTTGAATGATATGCAGTCAAATTTGCCCTGGGCTCCATTTGCCTTGAATGCATTTGCCTGCTATGTGAGCCCGCCCCCATGCATCTTCTGATGCGCCTGTTGTCAGGGTTTGGGCGGCGAGGGATTGAGTGAAGAAGTTCCTTGTTGTGGCTGCAAGCCTCTACCCAGCAAAGGAACTCTGCCCTTAGACAAGGAATGATAGGAATCAGTGTTTCCAAGTCCTGAGAGTGTTGACACCAGAGACTTTTTAAGTACCATTGAAGTTTCCTCATATGCAGTCTTGCATATGGAATTAGTAGAATGCAAAAGGCCATGAATCCTAGGGCTTGCAGTATTTTTCTTGCAGATAGCTGGAGTCTTGGTGGCCATTAGGTTGAAGAAGTTTGTCAAATGAACCTGCTTTTTTGGAGTGAGGAATGCCATCTGGAAATTTGTGTTCAAGCTTGCTCCCAGGAATACAATCTTTTTGCTGGGCACCAGATGTGATTTTTTTTCAATGATGGTGTACCCCAGAGAAGTAAGAAGCCTCTCACAAATGCCAGGTGCTGAAGTAGCAATTCCTGACTGTAAGCCTGAATCAGGCAATCGTCTAAGTATAGGAAAATCTGAATACGTCTCTGCCTGCTGTATGCAATGGCTGGAGCCAGGCACTTTATGAATACCCTAGGCGCAGTAGATAAGATAAAGGAAAGTGCAGAGAACTGATAGTGCATAGAGCCTGCACTAAAACTTAGATATTTCCCACAAGATTCCCGTATGGGGATGTGCAGATAAGCTTCTTTTAAGTCTAGGGTGACTAGCCAGGAGTCTTGGTAGTCTGTTGCCCATGGGTTTGGACTGAGATGGCCTGGAAAGGACAAGTTTTTAGAAGGCCAATGCCTACTGAATCTAGGTGGCTGTACCTTTAAGAAATCTTTAACAGTTTGCATAGATTTAGCTTTTTCAAACATCTTTTAAGAACAACTACTGCTTTTGTGCCAAACAAACGTTCCTGGTTTAATGGAGCATCTATTAATTTTGCTTTGACATGGTCTGGCAAGATTTGTTCATTCAGCCAAGCATGCCTTCTCAGTACAGACCCAGTGACAGCAGCCCTGAAAGATGCTTCTAAGGCATCAAAACCACACTACAAAGTATGTTTTCGGACTTGGTTTGCAGAATGCATTAACTCTTGTAAATCTGTATTCTCTGCACAATCTGAAAGCAACATTTTTTTGTCTAATTAGTTCCATATGCTGCTGGTACTTCAATATGTGAAAATGGCAATTTAAAGCCCTTATGGCAAGAGTTGCAGAGGTATATACCTTCTTATCCCATCTGTCTAAAGCTCTAGAATCCCTGTCTGAAGGGGTAGGGTTTTGGCTGCAGTAGCCTTAATACCTTTAGGTCCCTGGGAAATGGTCTCTGGATCCGCAGTGGGATTCTTAGAGAGAAAATTGTGCGAGTGAGGTATTCTGTAGTACCTGTCGGGCTTTCTAGGAGCTGGAGGTAAAGTATCAGGAGTACAACTGGATTCCATGAAAACATCATCTACAATATCCAGGACAGGGGGTATAGCTAGAAGGTCTGTGTTGAGGCAAGTCTAAAAATTCTCGGAGTCTCTCTTTGGACTGTGGGTAGTCCTGGCATTCCCAGTGGAAATGCTCTCAAGGTATGCAAGGTTTCACCAAAAGAAAAGCCCTCTGGAGGGGAGGCAGAGGGAATGGAATCCTCTACATCTCAATCCTCATAGATAGATAAGGGAAAGTCCTGGTAATCAAAGGGATCGGAGACATCGGACTCATGGTTTGTAGAATAATAATGAAAATAAATCCTTTGCCTTATAGAGAGGGAAGGCTGGCTTCCCCTAATTAAAGTTATAAGGTCTTCAGCCATTCTAAGCATTTGTTTCTGTGGCATGGGAGCTTGAGCATGCGCTTTGGTCGTCTGTTTTCTAGGCCTAGTGCGAACTCGGGGGCTGAGAAACTCGATAGTTTTAGGCAAAAATGAAGATGTCGGAATACACCCTCAAAAGCCGGTGCCTGCACAGCAACTCCGGACCCATCCAAGGTAGAGACATCCACAGGTTCCATAGTCAAAGAAGCATGGGTCTCAACACAGGCCTGCAAATCTGTAGAAGCGGGTATCAGGGGCTGCGAAGGCACCTCACTGAGTACAGGCCTATGCGGTCGGTTTCTGTCTTCATCCTTATGTTTCATCGTAAGATCGGCAGTCGGATAGCTTATCAAAGCCATTTCGGAATACGGAGAAAGAGAGCGAAAGAATTTAGTGACAAAGATAGCCCGAAGAATAGTTTGGGCGTTAAATAACGCACAAAAAGTACAGCTGTGTACACTTAACATAAATGTAGATGTTCGAGTGTATTCACTTTTGCAGTCACTACATTTGGGATAATCTGCTTATAGGTTGCCCTCAGTTGGCCTGATTAACAAAGTCTTGGGTCCTGCGTCAGTTGCTGTCCCTCTTTCCATGACGTCAGTTCGTCAGGGGTATAAAACATGCAACCAACGCCATTACATCAGTTTTTCTTGACCCAGATATCAGGTGCCCCCCTAATGGGGAACAATTAAACATAAAAACACAAAAGTATACCTCCAACAAAAAAGCAAATACACCTAAAAGGTTGTTAAGCAAACCAGGACTGCAACAGTGAATACACTCAAACATCTACATTTATGGTAAGTGGACACAACTGTACTATGTTCTTCGTGTTTCACTGTTGCAGTCATTTCATTTGGGAAGACTCCCAAAGCTATGGTTGGGAGGAGGAGTTTAGATAGCATTGGGCCAGCTATAAGGCCCTGCAAGACTGCAGTGGCAAAGCCAGCTCTGGATTTAAAGAAAACTGGCAAATGATAATGCTTGGTGAAAGTATGTACAGAACTCCAGGTAGCAGCTTCTAGGATGTCCCTGGTAGGAACGCCTCTGAGAAAGGCTGTAGAAGTAGATGCAGCCCTGGTGGAGTGAGGTCTGATCCCCTGGGGGATAGGTTTTCCATGATGCTTATAGCAGAAATGAATGCAATGGCTTATCCATTTAGAAATGGTTTGTTTTGAAATAGCCTTCCCTCTGCCCCTGCAGCAAATGCTACCAGCAGTTGTTCAGATTTTCTTTGAGGTTTAGTCCTATCCAAGTATAATCTAAGTTGTCTGTGCAAATCCAAGGAATGCAGAATCTGTTCCGCTTTGTTCTGTGGATTGGGAAAGAAGGTTGGCAAATGAATGGATTGATTAAGAGCCACACTGGATACCACCTTGGGCAAGAAGGATGGATTGGTTCTGAGTGACACCCTGTCAGCATGAAAGATGATGAAAGGCTCCACTGCCATAAGGGCCTGTAATTCAGATACCCTTCTAGCTGAAGTGATTGCTAAAAGGAAACTTGTTTTCCAAGAAAGAAATTTTAAGTCTGCAGTAGCAGCTGGATCGAAAGGAGGCAGAGTGAGTTTCTCCAGTACAAAGTTAGGGTCCCAGGCTGGGGTTGGAGCTCTCCTGTGTGGTCTCAAATTTTTGGCCCCCTCTGAGGTACTGCTTGAGCAGTGGATGAGAGAAGAGGGGAGGTTCTGTGTTATAATGAGCTGAAATGGCTGAGGCATGGATTTAAATGGAGGAAAAAGACAGGCCCTTGTGAAGACTCAGTCAAGTATTGTAAAATCTGAGGTAAATTGGGCGCTGCTGTGCTCATCCCTTGAGACTGCTTCCAGGTAAGAATATTTTCCATTTTTCAGCATAAGATTTTCTAGTACTAGGCCTCCTTGCCTCTAAGATGACATCCATCACAGGTTTGCTGCGGGATGGTAAGGGAGAGTTTAAGTAATTACCCAGGCTGCAAGGTTCCGTGTTGGAAGATGAGGGTGCAGAATCTGGTTCTCCAGCTGAGACAGCAGGAAAGGAGACTGAGGCAGGCACCAAGGAGATAACCATGACACACTGCACAGGAGGGGGTACCAGTGTTGGCGCGGCCAGTCTGGAGCAATCAAAACTATCCTTGGTTTGTCCTGTTTGACTTTTAGTAGTACTTTGGTAAGCAGAGGCAGTGGGGGGAAGGCATACACTGATAGGTTTTTCCAGCTGAAGGACACAGCATCAACTTTCTAGGCTTGTTTGTGGGGAGCCCTTGTGTAAAATTTGTCCAATTGGTAGTTCTTGGGGGGGGGGGGGGACAAACAGGTCTACATCTGGGCTCCCCCATTCCGCTTGTCAACATGTTGAAAATCCTTGGTTCCAGATTCCACTTGGGTGGGTCACATGAGGTTTCTGTTTAGTCCGTCTGCCAGTGTATTTAATTTTCCTGGCAGGAATTGAGCTTGTAGGTGCACTTGGTATCTCAAGGCTGTGTTTCACAATGCCATGGCTAGTCTGCAGAGGGGGTAAAAATGTGCACACCCCTGCTTGTTTATGTACCACATAACCGTGGTGGTGTCAGTCTTTACCATTAGTTGTCCTGGAAGAATGTAGTCCTTGAAGGCTGTCAGAGCATTCTGTACAGCTAACATTTCTTTTTGATTGATATGCAGGTGCATTTCACCTGGGTTTCATTTGCTCTGATTATACTTTCCTGCCAGGTGAGCCCCCCATGCATAGTCTGATGCATCTGTTGTTAGGGTTTGGGTGGCAGGGCGTGGTGTGAAAGGTAGTCCCTTGATTTGGTGGCAGGCCTCTGCCCACCAAAGGAACTCTAGGCATAGCCAAGGTATGATAGGAATCATTGTTTCCAGGCTGTGAGAATGTTGACACCATAGCCTTTTTAGATACCAAGGTAGTTTCCTCATATGCAGTCTTGGGCAAGGCGAGGCAAGAAAGACTGATTAAAATGGCATTGGCTGAATGTTTTATACCCCTGACGACCTGACGTCATGGAAGAAGAGACAGCAACCGACGCAGGACCCAAGACTTTGATAATAAGGCCGACTGAGGGCAACCTGCCAGCACATTACCCAAATGTAATGACTACAAAGTACAGTTGTGTACACTTACCATAAATGTAGATGTTCGAGTGTCTTCACTGTTGCAGTCATGACTGTAGGGTTCTCCCCTGCCGGCAGGCAGTCCTCGGTTGGCCAGAATCCCAAAGTCTGGGTCCGGCGTCGGCTGTTCAGCCATGCTCCCTGACGTCAGAGCGCCAGGGGTACAAAGCTGGCAGCCGACGCCATTTTCTCCAGTTTTTCTTGCCCCAGATGTCAGGTGCTCCAAAATGAGTAAGATCCAATACCCTTTGCAAATACACCTCAAGAGAAGGGTGAAGAAGGGAACCACACAAAAGAAAAAAATAAGAGGGGACAGGAGGGAGGGAAACCCAGACTGCAACAGTGAAGACACTCGAACATCAACATTTATGGTCAGTGTACACAACTGTACTATGTTCATCGTGTTTCACTGTTGCAGTCATGACTGTAGGGTCGAGTGCCAAAGCAGAATAAAAGGGAGGTGGTCATAAAGAAGACGGGGAGGCTAAAAGGCCCTGCAAGACAGCAGAAGCAAAGCCTGCCCTAGACAGAGTAAAGAGGTAGATTGTAGTGCTTGGAAAAAGTATGCACTGAACTTCAAGTTGCAGCTTCCAAAATGTCTTTGGTAGGAACTCCCCTGAGGAGGGCAGCTGAAGTGGCAGCAGCTCTGGTAGAGTGAGTCCTTATACTCCCTGGGATTTGCTTTCCATGGTGTGAATAGCAAAATCTGATTCCATGAGCAATCCATTTGGAAATGGTCTGTTTTGAAATAGCTTTACCATGGGAACTTGAAGCATAAGAAAAGTACAGTTTTGTACCTACCATAAATGTAGATGTTCGAGTGCTAATACAGCTGCAGTAATCACAGATGGGTTTTCAGCCGTCAGGCGGTCCCTCGGTCGGCCGAATTCCAAAGTCTTGGTCCGGCGTTGGTGGTCGTCGCATACTCTTCTGACGTCAGGAAGGCCAGAGTATATAAGACACAGCCGACGCCATGTTCTTCAGTCTTTCTTGCCCCAGATGTCAGGTGCCCCCAAAGGGAAGGCAATACATAAATAAAGCTTATCTGCATATGCAGGCAATGCAAGGTAAAGCAAAAACAGTGTAAGCAAGCAAATAAAACATAGCAGGATAACCCAGTCAAGTGGTATGAAGAGGTTGTTAGGCCCTATGCCTTTACCAAGTGGGGAAGGAGGGAGGGAAACCTGTACTGCAGCTGTATTAGCACTCGAACATCTACATTTATGGTAGGTACAAAACTGTACTATGTTCATCGTGCATACAGCTGCAGTAATCACAGATGGGTAGAGTCCCAAAGCTATGCATAGGGTGGTAGGTATTATAAGGAACTGGGTTGAGCCAGAATTCCCTGCAAAACAGCAGTGGCAAAGCCTGCTCTTGTTCTGGAGTATAAGGGCAGGTGGTAGTGCTTTGTGAAGGTATGTACAGAACTCCAAGTGGCTGCCTCCAAAATATCCTTAGTAGGAACACCTCTGAGGAAGGCTGTAGAGGTGGCTGTGGCCCTGGTGGAGTGAGATCTGATACCAGTAGGGACAGGTTTCCCATGATAGGAATAACAAAACCGTATGCAGTGGCCAATCCACTTGGAAATGTTCTGTTTAGTAACTGGTTTCCCTTGAGCCCCTACGGCATAGGATACAAAGAGTTGTTCTGATTTCCTGAAGGGCTTTGTTCTGTCCAAATAGTAACGTAGCTGCCTATGGATGTCTAAAGAGTGTAGCAGCCTTTCCCCTTTGTTTTGAGGGTTAGGATAAAAAGTAGGTAGGTGTATGGCTTGATTTAAGGCTACCCTGGATACCACTTTTGGCATAAAAGATGGATTTGTACGAAGGGAAACCCTGTCCTGATGGAAGATGAGGAAGGGCTGCACCGCCATGAGAGCCTGTAGTTCAGAAACCCTACGAGCTGAAGTGATGGCCAGAAGGAAAGCAGTTTTCCAGGACAAATACTGCACATCTGTTGAGGCAGCAGGTTCAAAAGGAGGCAATGTTAATTTTTCTAGTATGTAATTAAGGTCCCAGGCTGGAATTGGTTGTTTCCTTGGAGGTCTTATATTCTTAGCCCCTCTGAGGAACTGTCGTAAGAGTGGGTGAGAGAATAAAGGAGGATCAGTGTTGAATTCTGCAGAAATGGCTGAGGCATGAATTTTTATTGAAGAAAAAGAGGGCCCACTGTTCAATAGTTCAGCCAGGTACTGTAAAACCTGAGGCAAGTTCAATTTTCTAGGATTCTGGCCTCTTTTCTTATTCCAACAGCAAAACCGCTTCCATTTTGCGGAGTAAGCTTTTCTAGTAGATGGTCTTCTGGCCTCCAAAATGACATCCTGCACCTCCTTGGAGAGTAGGGTCTGTTGTGGTGTTAAGTAATTTTCCATGCAGCGAGGTTGAGTGTTTTCAGCTGACTGTGAAGAGTTTTGTAGTTGTTCTGAGTCAGCAGAAGAGGTATTAGAGGCAGGGACCATGGAGGAGTATGCATTAAGCTTCTCAGGAGTGGATACCAGTGTTGCCTTGACCAATCAGTATCATCCTCGGCTTGTCGGTTCTTGCTTTCAGGAGTACCTTGGGCAGTAGAGGCAGAGGTGGGAATGCATAAACTGTCCATGCTGTCCAACAGAATGAGAGGACGTCCACTTTCCAGGCCTTTGGATGGAAGGTCCTTGAACAAAACTTTTTCATTTGATGGTTCCTGTGGGAGGCAAAAAGATCTATGTCTGGCCTCCCCCACGCTTGGATTATCTCCGCAAACACCTGTGGATGCAGTTTCCATTCGTGTGGATCTGTCATATTCCTGCTCAGAGTGTCTGCCAGTGTGTTTTCGAGTCCTGGCAGGTACTGTGCTTGAAGTTCGATTTGTCTTTCCAGAGCCAAGTTCCAAAGAGTCATGGCTAGTCTGCACAAGGGGTATGAGTGTGTTCCTCCTTGTTTGTTTATGTACCACATTACTGTGGTGTTGTCTGTTCTTATCAGTAATTGACCTGGATGCAGGAAGTCCTTGAAAGCTGTAACTGCATTTATTACTGCTAGCATTTCTTTTTGATTGATGTGAAGGTGCTTTTCCTTTTGGGACCATCTGCCCTGAATGCACCTGTCCGTCATGTGCGCCCCCCATGCGTAATCTGAGGCGTTTGTGGTTATGACTTGTTTTGCTTGAGGCTTGCAGAAAGGAAGGCCTGTGTTTACTTGACATGCTTGGGCCCACCATAGAAATTCCTTTTGTAGACATGGAATTATTGGTATAATTGCTTCCAAGCTGTGACTGTGTTGAGACCATAGATTTTTTAGGAACCATTGAAGTTTCCTCATATGCAGCTTTGCACATGGGATTAGAAGAATGCAAGATGCCATGAATCCCAGAGCCTGCAGGATTTTCCTTGCAGTAAGCCTGGTACTTTTTGCTAGTGTTTTGAAGTACTGAGATAACTGCCCTTGTTTTTCTGGTGCAAGGTATGCCATCTGGGTGTTTGTGTCCAAGCTGGCACCCAGGAAGGTTATTTTCTGAGATGGTGTTAGCCTTGATTTCTCCTTGTTGATGGTGTATCCCAGAGAAAGCAGTAACTGTCACACATATGCCAGATGTTCCAATAGTGTGTTTGCTGTCCGCTTGGATCAGGCAGTCGTCCAGATAAGGGTAAATTTGTATCCCTTGAAGTCTGCAATAGGCAATCACTGATGCCAGGCACTTTGTGAATACTCTGGGCGCAGTAGATAAGCCAAAGGGCAATGCAGAGAATTGATAGTGGATTGAACCTGCAAGAAATCTGAGGTATCTTCTGCAGCTTTGTCTGATTGGGACATGCAGGTATGCCTCCTTGAGGTCCAATGTTACCAGCCAAAAAGTACAGTTTTGTACCTACCATAAATGTAGATGTTCGAGGATCCACATTGCTGCAGTCCTAACCATTGGGTAGTCCGCTGTCCAGTCGGCCCGAATACCAAAGTATATGGCTGACGTCGGTCAAGGCGCATTAGACTGACGTCAGTACGTCAGGGTACTAATGCGCATGACCGGCGCCATATCTTCAGTCTTTTCTTGCCCCAGATGTCAGAAGACCCTAAAAAAACAAGGCCCAAACCAAAACACCAAAAAGCCCTGCACCAAACTTATATACAATATATACATATATAAATATATACAGATGTACAATAATATACAGCAACTCACACCACCACCCCTAAACACAGAGGGGAAGGCGGGAGGGTAAATTGGACTGCAGCAATGTGGATCCTCGAACATCTACATTTATGGTAGGTACAAAACTGTACTATGTTCTTCATTCCACATTGCTGCAGTCCTAACCATTGGGTAGAATCCCAAAGCAGAGGTAAGGGAGGCTGGCAAATCATAAAGAAGCAGGAGCTGTCAACATGCCTTGCAAAATGGCTGTGGCAAAACCAGCCCTAGATTTAGAGTAGAGAGGAAGGTGGTAATGCTTAGAGAAAGTATGCACTGAACTCCAAGTAGCTGCCTCTAAAATATCCTTAGTTGCCACCCCTTAAAATGCTGTTGAAGTGGCAGTAGCCCTAGTGGAATGAGGCCTAATCCCAGCTGGAATCTCCTTGCCATGATGGGAATAACAAAAGAAATGCAAAACCCAATCCACTTAGAAATAGTTTGCTTAGACACAGGCTTGCCCGAGAACTCAAAGCAAAAGAAACAAACAACTGCTGAGACTGCCTGAAATCCTTAGTCCTGCTCAAATAATAAAGCAATTGCCTGTGTACATCTAAAGTGTGCAAAATCTTTTCCCCTTTATTTTGGGGATCTGCATAGAAAGTAGGCAAATGAATAGTTTGGTTTAAAGCCACACTAGAAACCACCTTGGGCATAAAGGAAGGATTAGTACGTAATGATACCCTATCCTTATGGAAAATCAGAAAGGGCTCTACTGCCATAAGGGCCTGCAACTCAGAAACCCTTCTTGCAGAAGTAATAGCCAACAAAAAAGCAGTCTTCCATGACAAATATTTTAAATCAGCAGTACCCGCAGGCTCAAAAGGTTGTAGAGTAAGTTTTCCAACACAAAATTGAGATCCCAAGCAGGAGTAGGAGCTCTCGTGGGGGTCTTATATTCTTTGCCCCTCTGAGAAACTGCTTGAACAAAGGATGCGAAAACAATGGTGGGTCACAATCATAGTGAGCTGAAATTGCTGCAGCATGAATCTTAATGGAAGAGAAGGACAAACCTTTGTCCAATAACTCAGTAAGATATTGAAGAGCCACACTCAAATTAGGCTCAGAAATCTCCAAATTCCTTGCTGTACTCCAAAATAAAAATCTCTTCCATTTTTCTGCATACACTTTCCGTGTACTAGGTCTTCTAGCTTCCATAATCACATTTAAAACTTGTTGAGGAAGTTGAGACCGGCTGTGTCTCAAAACAGAATATGCCATGCTGTTAGATGAAGAGAACGAAGCTTGACATTGAGCAGGTGGCCTTCTCTCTGAGACAGAAGGTGTGGAATCAAGGGTAAAGGCCATGGAGGCTTCTTTACTAGACTCCTCAGTAATGGGTACCAGTGCTGCCGAGGCCAATCTGGAGCTATTAAAATCATCCTTGGCTTGTCTTGTCTGACCTTTAGAAGCACCTTTGGAAGAAGAGGCAGAGGTGGAAACGCATACACATGAAGATTTTTCCAACTGAAAGAAAGAGCATCCACTTTCCAAGCTGTGTGATGTAACCTCTTTGTGCAAAACTTTGGCAGCTGGTGGTTTAGTGGAGAAGCAAACAGATCTATGTCTGGAGTTCCCCAGGACACTGTCAACCTTTGAAATGCATGAAGATCCAGTTTCCACTCGTGGGGATCCATGATTTGTCTGCTTAACACATCTGCTAAGGAGTTCTGTGCTCCCGGCAGAAACCTTGCCTGAAGAGTTAGTTGCAAGCTGAGCGCAGTCTCCCATAAAATCATTGCTTGCCTGCACAATGGGTAAGAATGTGTTCCCCCTTGCTTGTTGATGTACCACATGACAGTTGTGTTGTCTGTTAGAATCAACACCTGCCCTGGAAGAAGTAACTCCTTGAAAGCCATTAATGCAAACTGGACTGCTAACATCTCTTTCATGTTGATATGTAGATGCTGTAGTCTGGCAGGCCACTTGTCTTGTATCCACTTTCCATTTAGATGAGCTCCCCAAGCAATGTCTGAGGCATCTGTCGTTAGAATCTGACTCGCCTCTGGCGGGTCACAGAGAGTCCCTTGTTTAGGTGACATTCCTGAGCCCACCACAAAATTCCTTTTGAATGCAAGGTATTATTTGAATGACAGTGTCCAAATCCTGGCAGTGCTGTGTCCATACATTTTGAGATACCATTGTAGCTTCCTCATATGCAGTTTGGCATTGGGAAGCACCAGAATACAAGATGCCATGAACCCTAATGCTTGAAGGACTGTCCTTGCAGTCAGCACGGACTGATGAGATAGTTGATGAAAGTAAAGGGATAGACTCTGTTGTTTGTCCGGGGTTAAAAGGCCATCTGGGCTGCTGTATTCAGTCTCACACCCAGAAAGCACATGTCTTGAGAGGGTACTAGACTGGACTTTATTTCGTTCACAGAATACCCTAGGCATCTTAGCACTGCTATAACATATTCCAGATGCTGTAGAAGGTCCTCCTTTTCTTGAGCCAGAATCAGGCAGTCGTCCAAGTAAGGATAGATTTGAATTCCTTTTAGTCTGAAGTAAGCTATCACTGGAGCCAGAACCTTTGTGAATACTCTGGGCAGTAGATAAGCCAAAGGGCAATGCAGAGAACTGATAATGAGAATTTCCAGCTCGAGCAGATACTTCCTGCAACTTAGTCTTATAGGCACATGAAGGTAAGCTTCCTTGAGATCTAAAGTTACCATCCAGTGGTCTTTGCCCAGCAGAGGTAAAAGTTGTTGTAACGTCAACATCTTGAACTTGGGAATGTCCAGATAAGTGTTGAGGATAGATAAATCCAAAATTGGTCTCCACGTGTTCCCCTTCTTTGGTACTAGGAACAGGCGAGAATAAAATCCTAGGCCCCTTTCGATACAGGGACTGACTGAATGGCCCCTATTTGGAGTAACAGAGAAATTTGCTTGTGAGCCTCTTTCCTTTGTGTAGGAGGAACGTCTGGCATGCCTTTGAAAGGGGGCAATGTATGGAAATAAAACCTGTAACTGTGGTGAATGATATCCAACACCCATCTGTCTTGAGTAATTAAATCCCAATTTTCTTTGAAAAGAGACAGTCTTCCTCCCAAAGGAGCTGCCAGACGAGAATCTACTGGCAGCTGAAAAGGCAGGTCATTGGGTCTGTTTATGAAAGGACTGACCCCTGCCCTCACCAGAAGTCTGAGCAGGTGAACTCCCTGATCTAGGCCTAAAAGAACCTTGAGCTCTGCCCCTACCACGTCTAGACCTACCCCTAGACTGGGAATCATACGCAGGATATGTCCATCCCTTAGTAGGCCAATTTCTACTAAACTTGGTGGCTGCACCTGCAAAAATCTTTAACAGTTTGCATAGACTTAGCTTTGTCCTCCATTTTCTTCAGGACTGCTTCCACAGGCGAACCAAACAACACATCAGACTGTAAAGGAGCATCCAAAATCCTTGTCTTAACATGCTCAGCTAAATTCTGATCCCTCAACCAGGCATGCCTGCGAAGAACAGAACTAGTGGCAGCCACCCTCGAGGAGGCCTGCACAGCATCAAAACCACATTGCAAAGAATGCTTACCCACTTGTTCAGACACATGAAGTAAATCCAGCAACTCTTTACACTCTATACCTTCCGCCAAAGCATCCACCTTAGATTTCAATTGTGAAAGGAGATAATTTTGATATTTTAGCATGTGAAACTGACAATTCAACGCTCTCATGGCTAGAGTGGAAGAAGTATACACTTTCTTTCCCCACCTATCCAAAGCCCTTGCCTCTTTATCAGTGGGAACAGGATTTTTAACCACAGAGGCCTTAACACCTTTAGGCCCCTGAGAAACAGTTTCTGGGTCCCCTTGGACTCTTAAACAAATACTTATGAGCTTGGGCACCCTATAGTACCTATCAGGTTTAACAGGAGCAGGAGGCAAAGAGTCAGGGTTCAGGGAAGCCTCTGCAAAAACATCTTCCACCACATTCAACACAGGAGGTATAGCTAAGGGCCTATGTTGTGGTAAAAATAAGAATTCCCTAAGCCTTTTCCTGGAATCAGAGTAATCTTGGCCTTCCCATTTAAAGTGTTCCCTCATGGAATGCAGAGTCTCTGAAAATGAGAAATCCTCAGGAGGAGAAGCTGTAGGTGTGGAATCATCCACATCAGAATCAGAATAAGGAGGAAAGTCCTGTAATTCTTCCAGAAGACTCCGAAGCCTCTGAATACTGTTCCAAACTCTCAAACTCAGGTTCCACCCTAGGCCTCTTATCAGGAGGGGGCATAGAGCCTCTAATCATAGTAATTAAATCTTCTGCCATTTTAAGCATATGTTTCTTAGGCACAGAACCTGAAGTGCTAGGAGAAACCCCCACTGTAGCTGAACTTGGCCTACCTCTGAAAGAAGTTTTGGTAACAGTAGGAGAAGCTCTAACTAACTTGGGAACAGAGGGAAGAACAGTTACCTGAGAAGCCCCCTCAGCCTGGCCTACCTCCTGAGAGGGCACATCCTGTAACAATAAAGTGTCTGCCTGAGACTCCAAAGAAACTCCTGGCAAAACCTCTGGCTCCACAGAGCCTTCCAAAGAACCGACGTCCGGGACTGCCGGTTCATCAACCCTAGGCTTCGCTGTTTTGTCTTTGCGCTTCTTAGACGAAGCGGGCCGGAGCATCCGGCGGCATTTTGTAATTACAACGCTTCCCAAACACTAACCTGGCACAGTCTAACCTTCTCTTAATAGTGCGTTTATTAAATCTAGCACAAGAGCGGCAACCAACAACGTCGTGCTCAGGCCCTAAACAAGGTATACACAGAGTATGGTAATCCCTATGAGGTATCTGTTTCCCACAAGAAATACAGTTATTCACTTTTTCTGACATCCGGTTAAATACTGAGGCAAGAACAAACCAAAATGCTCCCCAGCGGGGTACTTAGCCAACTTTGATTCGGTCTGAAACTCCGACTTCGGAAATATTTCAGAACGCCAACCTGCACTCGCAAGAACTGCTTCTGCATCGGACCATGCGGCAAAAAAGACTGAAGATATGGCGTCGGTCATGCGCATTAGTACCCTGACGTACTGACGTCAGTCTAATGCGCCTTGACCGACGTCAGCCATATACTTTGGTATTCGGGCCGACTGGACAGCGGACTACCCAATGGTTAGGACTGCAGCAATGTGGAATGAAGAACATCTCCTTGCCCAGCATGGGAAGAAGTTGCTGTAATGTGAGCATCTTGAATTTTGGAACGAGTAGGAATGTGTTTAGGATGGATAAGTCCAGAATGGGTCTCCAGTCGGTTCCTTTTCTTGGAACCAGGAAGAGCCTTGAATAAAAACCTTGAAATTGTTGGTGCGTAGGTACCTTTTGTATAGCTCTCAAGTTTAGGAGCTTTGTAATTTGTAGTTGTGCCTCTACCCTTTGATTTTGTGGTAAGTTTGGCATGCCTCTCATTTTCGGAAGAGTGTGAAATTGAAATTTGTAGCCTCTGTTTATAATGTCCAGTATCCATTTGTCTGTTGTGACAATATGCCAATTGCTTGCAAATAATGCTAGTTTCCCTCCCAAAGGTGCTGCCAGCTGAAATTTGCTTGGCATGGAAATGAGGGAGTCATTGGGTTTGCTTCCTGTATTGTTGTGCACTGTCTTCACCACCTCTTGGTGCTGGAGATTGCCATTGTCTGCCTCTATATGATCCTTGTGATTGCCCTCTGCCCCTTGTGCATCTGTATCTACCTCTTTGGGGCTTGTCAGTGTCTGGAAAGGACCAGTTTTTTGAAGGCCAATTCCTGCTAAATCGTGGTGGCTGGACCTGTAAGAAAGCTTTGACAGTCTGCATAGATTTGGCTTTTTCTTCCATTTTGCGTAGAATATCCTCAGCATTAGTACCAAAAAGTACATCCTTTTGTAAAGGAGCATCAAGAAGTTTAGCTTTCACATGATCAGGCAAATTTTGTTCCCTAAGCCAGGCATGTCTGCGAATGACTGATCCTGTAGCAGCTCTACTGGAGGCCTCTAGGGCATCATAACCACATTGTAAGGTGTGTTTACCCACTTGTTCCGCACTATGCATCATATCCTGTAACTCTTTTAAATCTGGTTGTTCAGGTTGAGACATTTTGTTTTTTAATTGTGATAACAGGAACTGTTGATATTTAACCATATGAAACTGGCAGTTTAAGGCCCTCATGGCTAGGGTGGCAGAGGTATATACCTTCTTACCCCACCTTTCTAGAGATCTAGATTCCCTTTCTGCAGGAAGTGGATTCTTGGCACTGGAGGCCTTAATTCCCTTAGGGCCTTGTGAAATTGTTTCAGGGTCAGCATTATGGCCTTTGTAGAGAAATTGGTGAGAACTGGGTACTCTGTAATATCTATCAGGCTTTACTGGTGCAGGAGGCAGAGAATCAGGATTAAGACAAGCCTCCGAATATACATCATCCAGTACCTCCAAAACAGGGGGTATAGCCACAGGTCTGTGCTGAGGTAACCAAAGGAATTCCCTAAGTCTTTTCTTGGAATCTGAAAAGTCTTGACCTTCCCAATGGAAATGTTCCCTCAAGGTGTGCAAGGTTTCCCCAAAAGAAAAATCCTCAGGGGGGGATACAGAAGGAATGGACTGTTCTGCATCCGAATCCTCAAAAGGAGAGTAAGAGTGTTCCTCTGCATCAGAATGTTCTGATAAAATGGATCCCTGATCTGAAGAGGGTGATTCTTCCTCCACTCTGGGTCTCTTGTCAGGAGGGGGCTGGGAACCTCTGATAAGAGTTATTAGGTCCTCAGCCATTTTAAGCATCTGTTTCTTAGGCATGGGTCCAGGAGATGGGCCTTGAGCAGCAGGCATAGGGTGAGGCCTGGCAGCTTTGGATTTAGTGAAGGCCTTAATAGAAAAGGAAGATGAAGGCCTAAATACACCATGGGTGGAGGTGGATCTGTCCACATTAGTAGGTTCAACATAAGCCGGGGCTTCGGTTGTAGTCTGTGAAAGGGCCGATGACCCAGCGGTCTCGGGTACAGAAGACACCGCCAAAGGAGTGTCGTCGGTAGGCAGGGACTGCAAAGGCGTCTCGCTGAGAAACGGACCACGTGTAGCCTGTTTCGGCGTGGTGTCGTTGGAGACCGCGGTCTTCGCGTGTCGGTCCTTTTCCTTGCGTTTTTTGGATAAAACGGTAGTCGTAGAGTGTCCGACGACATTTTATAGTAAAAAGCTTTACCAAAAAAGTGTTGGGCGAACTCCGCCCGACGCTTGATAGTGCGTTTATTAAAGGTAGCGCAAAAGCGACAGCCCGAGACGTCGTGGTCTGGGCCCAAACAAGGTATGCAAAAGGAATGGAAATCCTTATGCGGTATTTGCTTCCCACAAGAAATACAATTAATAACTTTTTCTGACATCGGTCTGAGGCAAGAAAAGTTTCCCCAACGGGGTACTTAGCTTTAGTGAAGACTTCGGTTCCAAATATTTTCGTAATTCAGGAGCTGGCCGACCGGCACTTGCGAACTGCTTCTGCTTCGGGCACCGCGCGGCAAAAAAGACTGAAGAACATGGCGTCGGCTGTGTCTTATATACTCTGGCCTTCCTGACGTCAGAAGAGTATGCGACGACCACAGACGCCGGACCAAGACTTTGGAATTCGGCCGACCGAGGGACCGCCTGACGGCTGAAAACCCATCTGTGATTACTGCAGCTGTATGCACGATGAACATCAAACAATTGCTCTGATTTCCTGATGTCCTTGGTTCTGTCCAGGTAAAACGTAGCTGTCTGTGTACATCTAAGGAATGCAAGATCCTTTCCCCCTTATTTTGAGGAGTGGGGAAAAAGGTTGGCAAGTGAATAGTTTGATGTAAAGCCACTTTGGAAATCACCTTAGGCATAAAAGTAGGATTAGTCCTTAAAGACACCCTGTCTTGATGAAAAATAATATAAGGTTCCACAGCCATGAGAGCTTGCAGCTCCGAGACTCTCCTGGCAGAGGTCAGAGCTAATAGGATAGCTGTCTTCCAAGATAAAAACTTGATGTCAGCTGTGGCAGCAGGCTCAAAAGGAGGTAAGGTGAGCTTTTCCAAAACATAGTTGAGATCCAAGCAGGAATGGGAGGAGATCTAGGGGGCCTTAAGTTCTTAGCTCCTCTGAGAAACTGTCTCATGAGCTGGTGGGAAAAGATTGCAGGGTCTGTATTATAATGAGCAGAAATAGCAGAGGCATGTATCTTTATTGAAGAGGAGCAACAAAACACGTACAGTCTCAAGCACAAGAATGGCAGCAGCAGTTGTAAAAACCAAAATCTTTTATTAGAATAAAACTGTGGATGAGCGCTTTCGCGTATTACTACGCTTCTTCAGATCAAAAACTAGGGAACAAAACATCTTACTTAAACACATTCCAATTATTCAATTAATTCAAATTCTCCAATGGCGAATAGCCAAAAGGTAGAGTGGATCATCAATTGACTAATTGAAACACATCTTTGAGTTCTCCTTGAACTACCTGTGCCTAAAAAACTTGCCAGATAAAGTGACAGTAACTTGATAAAAGAGTATATAACAAAGGCATCCTGTATCAGTAACAAAAACTGATAAGATGTTCAAATATGTTTAAATACATGACTAATAATGCCTCCTCATATAAATCAAATTAAACTCATATATAAAAAACTATAAATAAAATTGCAAAATAGTACATCATCCAAAGACATAAAACCTATGTAAAAATATATGTATGTATACATATATAAATACAAACAATGCCTAAATACAGATGTATAAAAATACAAATACAAAAAAAAATGTATTGAAGAGAAAGAGAGACTATTATGTAAGAGGTCTGTCAGGTAAAGTAAAATCAGAGGAATGTTAGGAATAAGAGGATCAGAATCCTGAGTCTGCATCCAGGAACAAAATCTTTTCCATTTTCCTGCATAAGATTTTCTAGTGCTAGGACGCCTGGCTTCTAAAATGACATCCATAACCTGCTTGGGTAGAAGAGAATGAATCAAAGACCCTGGATTAACCAGGCCGCCAGGCTGAGAGTTTTGACATGGGAGTGCAGAACCTGACCCTGGTGTTGGGACAGAAGGTTCGGAGTTTGTGGTAAAACCCAAGGGGGCTCCAGACAAAGGTTTTTCAGTGTTTGGTACCAAAACTGTCGAGGCCAATTTGGAGCCAGCAAGATTATCATCTTGGGCTTGTCCTGTTTAATCTTTAATAATACCCGTGGAAGAAGAGGAAGAGGAACAGGCGGAAAGGCATACCCAGAGAGGTTTCTCCAACTGAATTATAGTGCATCCACTTTCCATGCTAGTTCGTGGAATGTCCTGGTGCAAAAAATCTGTAGTCGATGACTGAGGTGGGATGCAAAGAAGTCTATGTGAGGACATCCCCAGACTGCTGTAATCATCTTGAATATTTCGGTGACCAGCATCCATTCGTGTGGGTCCGATAAGCTTCTGCTCAAACTGTCTGCCAGGAAGTTTTGCTTCCCTGGTAGAAACTGAGCTTGAAGGTCCAGTCTGCAAGCTAGAGCTGTGTTCCAAAGATTCATGGCTAGTCTGCAAAGGGGATAGGAATGAGATCCCCCTTGCTTGTTCATGTACCACATGACTGTGGTGTTGTCTGCCCGTATCAGTTGTTGTCCTGGTTGTAGAAGATTCCTGAAGGCCAAAAGAGCTTTCTGAACGGCTAACATTTCCTTTAAATTGATATGCAGGTGCTTCTGATCCTTTGTCCAAAGGCCCTGCAGACAGTTGCCCCGAAAATGGGCTCCCCATGCATAATCTGAGGCGTCCGTGGTTAGTATCTGAGTGGCAGGCAGAAGGGTTTTCCTTTGTTTAGGGTACATGCCTTGTACCACCAAAGGAATTCCTTTTGAAGACAAGGCAGGACGGAGATCTGTATGTCTAAACTGTGGCAATGCTGAGACCATACACTTTTTAGGTACCACTGTATTTTCCTCATATGTAGTCTTGCATATGGTACGAGAAGGATGCAGGAGGCCATGTAACCCAAAGCCTGCAGGAATCTCCTTGCAGATAGTCGAGTTAATGTTGCCAAGGTTTTGAAGGTTGAAGCCAGCTGTAATTGTTTTTCGTATGTCAGAAATGCCATCTGGGTTGTTGTGTTTAGAGAAGCGCCCAGAAAAGTTATCTGTTGTGAGGGTGTCAAATTTGACTTTATGTTTACAGTGAATCCCAGGAACTTGAGAAGATTCTGAACAAACTCTAGATGCTGGAGTAAGACATCCTTGCTGTCTGCCTGAATAAGACAGTCGTCCAGACGAGGGTAAATTTTAATTCCCTTGAATCTGCAATAAGCTACTACTGGAGCCAGGTATTTGGTGAAGACCCTGGGCGCAGTAGACGATCCAAAGGGCATCGCAGAGAATTGATAGTGCCTCGATCCGGCCTTGAACTTGAGCTATTTTCTGCATTCCTGCCTCATGGGGATGTGTAAGTATGCCTCCTTTAAATCCAAACTTACCATCCATGCAATTTTGGTCAGCATTGGAAGTAGCTGCTGTAGAGTAAGCATCTTGAATTTTGGTATCTCGAGGAAAGTGTTCAAGACTGACAGATCCAGAATGGGTCTCCATGAATTTTGCTTCCTGGGGACTAGAAAGAGCCTTGAGTAAAAACATTGTCCCCTCTCTGAAAGTGGAACTAGTTCTATGGCTTTCATAGCCAAGAGAGCTTCCACCTGGTTTAAGGCCTCTAACCATTGATGTTTTGGAAGATCTTGCCACCCGCTTGGTCTTGGTAGGGTTTGAAAATGGAATTTGTAACCTCTTGAAACCACATCTAGAACCCACTTGTCTTGAGTTATACGAGTCCAATTTAGGTGAAAAAGAGAAAGTTTTCCTCCAAGAGGGGCTTCCAGGCAAGAAGTTCCTGTAGCCCAACAGAGGGAGTCATTGAGTCTGTTTTCTATGAGCTTGCGACCTGTCCTCTCCTCCCCTAGGGGTGGAAGCAGTCCACTGTCTTGGTCTAGAAGAGGCTTGCGTTTGAGGCCTTCCTCGGGAGCGTCTGTATCTACCCCTCTGAGGCCTGTCTGAACTGGGAAAGGACTAATTTTTTGTAGGCCAATTCCTACTAAATCTGGGTGGCTGTACTTGTAAGAAATCTTTAACTGTTTGCATGGATTTTGCCTTGTCCTCCATCTTCTTTATCACCTCTTCAGCTTTAGATCCAAACAAAACATTATGCTGAACAGGAGCATCCAATTTAGCCTTTACTTGATCCGGCAAATTTTGTTCCTTTAGCCATGCATGCCTTCTAATGACTGTGCCAGAGACAGCAGCCCTACAAGAAGCCTCTAAGGCATCAAATCCACAGTGTAAACCATGCTTCCCAACTTGTTCAGTGGCATGCATTAAGTCATGTAATTCCTTATCTGCACAGGCAGAGATGGAAGTAAGCTTTTGTTTTAAAACAGACAGGAGAAATTGCTGGTATTTCAGCATATGAAACTAACAGTTTACAGCCCAAATAAATAAAGTAGCAGAAGTGTACACTTTTTTGCCCCATCTTTCTAAAGATCTGGAATCCTTCTGAGTGGGAATGGGGTTTTTAGCAGAAGCGGCCTTAACTCCCTTAGGACCCTGAGAAATGGTTTCAGGATCAGCAGTAGGATTCTTGTATAAAAGCTGGTTGGAATCTGGAACCCTATAATATCTGTCTGGCTTAACAGGAGCTGGAGGAAGAGAGTCAGGAGTTAAGTTAGCCTCCGAAAAAGCATCATCCACAATATCCAAAATAGGAGGAATAGCCAGGGGTCTATGTTGGGGAAGAAGAAAATCCCTTAGTCTTTTCTAAGATTCCGAGTACTCCTGTCCTTCCCAGTGAAAATGTTCCCTCATTTCATGCAAAGTTTCCCCAAAACAGAAATCCTCAGGGGGAGAAGCTGAAGGAATGGATTCCACAGCATCAGAATCCTCATAAGGAGGGAAAGAATATTCCTGGTCAGAAGAAGAAACTGAAGAAACAGAAGCCTGATCAGAGGAGTCATAATAAACTTCCTGCCTTGGCTTTTTATCTGGAGGGGGATGTGAACCCCTAATCATATTAAGTAAGTCCTCCGCCATCTTAAGTAACTGTTTCTGAGACTTGGGTGCCGGATCAGAACAGGCCTGGGCTGCAGTCTTTGATTTGGATGGAGTCTTTGCCTTTATTAGAAGCTGAGTAGGCCTGAAGACCCCTTCGGAAGCCGGTACCTGCACAGTGGCTCCGGACCTATCCGAAGGAGCATTGTCCGAAGGTCCAGCAACAGAAATATTCAAAGGTCTAGTTGGCTCCTCGTGGGAATCCGTTTCGGCCATCGGTTCCAAAATGGCCGACGACAGGGGCTGCAAAAACGCCTCACTGACGACGGACGAACCTGAAGCTGGCTCTGCTTGTACAACATCGTCTGATTTGGACCTCGGAGGCCTGTCTTTATCCTTGCCTCGTTTGTGAACTCCGGTAGCCGGGACCGTATCAGACGACATTTTATAATTAAAACACCTACCGAAGTAATGAAATGCAAAATCGTACCTTCGTTTAATCGTACGTTGATTGAATCTAGCACAAAACTTACAACTAGCTACGTCGTGGTCAGGGCCTAAGCAAGGAATACAGTAAGAATGAAAATCCTTATGAGGCATTTGCTTCCCACATGAAATACAATTAACTTTTTCTGACATCGGACTGGAGCAAGAAAAAAGTTTCCCCAACGGGGTACTTAGCTTTGAGTAGGAGAAGAAAGTCTTCGGACTGAAGGACGTTTATCACAAATTGTCAGGAGTCAGCCGACCGGCACTTGCGAACTATCACCGCTCGGCAAGAAAGACTAGAGAAAATGGTGTCGGCTGCCAGCTTTGTACCCCTGGCGCTCTGACATCAGGGAGCATGGCTGAACAGCCGACGCCGGACCCAGACTTTGGGATTCTGGCCGACCGAGGACTGCCTGCCGGCAGAGGAGAACCCTACAGTCATGACTGCAACAGTGAAACAAGATGAACATCAGTAAAACATGAAGAACATTCATTGTTTATAGGCTGTGAGAATGTTGACACCATAGGCTTTTTAGATACCACTGCAGTTTCCTCATATGCAGTCTTGCAGATGGAATTAGAAGAATGCAGGAGGCCATGAACCAGTATCTGTCTTGCAAATAGCAGGGTTTTGGTGGCCACTTGTTTGAAGTAGGTTGTCAAATGAATTTGCTTTTCTGGCGTGAGGTAAGCCATCTGGGAAGTTTTATTCAAGCTTGCTCCCAGGAATGTAATTCGTTGACAGGGTACCAGTTGTGATTTCTTTTCGTTTATGGTGTACCCCAGACAAGTTAAAAAGTATAGTTGTGTACCTACCATAAATGTAGATGTTCGGGTGTATTCACTGTTGCAGTCATTACTGTTGGGTAATCCTGCTGGCAGGCTACCCGCAGTCGGCCTGAATTCCAAAGCCTAGGTCCGGCGTCAGTTGCTATCGCCTCTTCCCTGACGTCAGTGCGCCAGGGGTATAAAAGATGCAGCAGACGCCATTTTCTTCAGTTTTTCTTGCCCCAGATGTAGGTGCCCCAAAAAGGGTAGGCTAAACAGTTTATGCCAATAAACATGCATGCATTAAAGTAAACATTTCCTTCATCTACAAGCAAATACATCATATACGTTGTATAGAATAGAGAAGTACAGATGAGACCCAGCAAATGAAAGGGGGATGGTGGGAGGGTAACCTGGACTGCAAAAGTGAATACACTCGAACATCTGCATTTATGGTAGGTACACAACTGTACTATGTTCATCGTGTTTCACTGTTGCAGTCATTACTGTTAGGTCGAATCCCAAAGCTGAGGATGGGTGGCTGGGCTAAATAGGATTAGGAGAGGCTATGAGGCCCTGCAGAAAGTACAGTTTTGTACCTACCATAAATGTAGATGTTCGAGTGCTAATACAGCTGCAGTAATCACAGATGGGTTTTCAGCCGTCAGGCGGTCCCTCGGTCGGCCGAATTCCAAAGTCTTGGTCCGGCGTCGGTTGTCGTCACTTACTCTTCTGACGTCAGGAAGGCCAGAGTATATAAGACACAGCCGACGCCATGTTCTTCAGTCTTTCTTGCCCCAGATGTCAGGTGCCCCCAAAAGGAAGGCAATACATAAATAATGCTTATCTACATATACAAGCAATGCAATATAAACCAAAATCAGTGGAAGCAAGCAAATAAAACATAGCAGGATAACCCAGTCAGGTAGTATGAAGAGGTTGTTGGGCCCCATGCCTTTACCAAGTGGGGAAGGAGGGAGGGAAACCTGTACTGCAGCTGTATTAGCACTCGAACATCTACATTTATGGTAGGTACAAAACTGTACTATGTTCATCGTGCATACAGCTGCAGTAATCACAGATGGGTAGAGTCCCAAAGCTATGCATAGGGTGGTAGGTACTAGGAGAAAATGGGTTGAGCCAGAATGCCCTGCAAAACAGCAGTGGCAAAGCCTGCTCTTGTTCTGGAATATAAAGGCAGGTGGTAGTGTTTTGTGAAGGTATGTACAGAACTCCAAGTGGCTGCCTCCAAAATATCTTTGGTAGGAACTCCTCTGAGGAAGGCTGTAGAGGTAGCTGTAGCCCTGGAGGAGTGTGATCTGATACCTGTAGGAACAGATTTCCCATGACGGGAATAACAAAACCGTATGCAGTGGCCAATCCACTTGGAAATGGTCTGTTTTGTAACTGGTTTGCCTTAAGCCCCTACAGCATAGGACACAAAAAGTTGTTCTGATTTCCTGAAGGACTTTGTTCTGTCCAAGTAATAACGAAGCTGCCTATGGATCTCTAAAGAGTGTAGCAGCCTTTCCCCTTTGTTTTGAGGATTGGGATAAAAGGTAGGCAGGTGTATGGCTTGATTTAAGGCTACCCTGGATACCACTTTTGGCATAAATGATGGGTTGGTACGAAGGGAAACCCTGTCCTGATGGAAAATGAGGAAGGGCTGCACCGCCATGAGGGCCTGTAATTCAGAAACCCTACGAGCTGAAGTGATGGCCAGAAGGAAGGCTGTTTTCCAGGACAAATATTGCAAATCTGTTGAGGCAGCTGGTTCAAAAGGAGGCAATGTTAATTTTTCTAGTATGTAATTAAGGTCCCAGGCTGGTATTGGTTGCTTCCTTGGAGGTCTTATATTCTTAACCCCTCTGAGGAACTGTCGTAAGAGTGGGTGAGAAAATAAAGGGGGATCCGTGTTGAATTCTGCAGAAATGGCTGAGGCATGTATTTTTATGGAGGAGAAGGAAAGTCCACTGTTCAGCAGCTCAGCTAGATACTGTAATACCTGAGGCAAGTTCAGTTTTCTAGGGTCCTGGCCTCTTTTCTCATTCCATGAGCAAAACCGCTTCCATTTTGCGGAGTAAGCTTTCCTAGTAGATGGCCTTCTGGCCTCCAAAATGACATCCTGCACCTCCTTGGAGAGTAGGGTCTGTTGTGGTGTTAAGGAATTTTCCATGCAGCGAGATTGAGTATTTTCAGCTGACTGTGAAGAGTTTTGCAGCTGTGCTGAGTCAGCAGAAGAGGCATTAGAGGCAGGGACCAGGGAGGAGTATGTGTTAGGCTCCTCAGGAGTGGATACCAGTGTTGCCTTGGGCAATCTGGAGCAATCAGTATCATCCTCGGTTTGTCTGTTCTTGCTTTCAAAAGCACCTTGGGCAGAAGAGGCAGAGGTGGGAATGCGTAAACTGTCCATGCTGTCCAACTGAATGAAAGGGCGTCCACTCTCCAGGCCTTTGGATGAAAGGTCCTTGAACAAAACTTTTCCAATTGATGATTCCTGTGGGAGGCAAAAAGATCTATGTCGGGCCTTCCCCACGCTTGGGTTATTTCTGTAAACACCTGAGGATGTAACTTCCATTCGTGTGGATATGTCATATTTCTGCTTAGATTGTCTGCCAGTGTGTTTTCCAATCCTGGCAAGTACTGTGCTTGAAGTTCGATTTGTCTTTCCAGAGCCAAGTTCCAAAGAGTCATGGCTAGTCTGCACAAGGGGTATGAATGTGTTCCTCCTTGTTTGTTTATGTACCACATTACTGTGGTGTTGTCTGTTTTTATCAGTAATTGTCCTGGATGCAGGAAGTCCTTGAAAGCTGTAATTGCATTTATTACTGCCAGCATTTCTTTTTGATTGATGTGAAGGTGCTTTTCCTTTTGGGACCATCTGCCCTGAATGCACCTGTCCTTCATGTGCGCCCCCCAGGCGTAATCTGAGGCGTCTGTGGTTATGACTTGTTTTGCTTGAGGCTTGCAGAATGGAAGGCCTGTGTTTACCTGACATGCTTGGGCCCACCATAGAAATTCCTTTTGCAAACATGGAATTATTGGTATAATTGTTTCCAAACTGTGACTGTGTTGAGCCCACAGATTTTTTAGGTACCATTGAAGTTTCCTCATATGCAGCTTTGCACATGGGATTAGAAGGATGCAAGATGCCATGAATCCCAGCGCCTGCAGGATTTTCCTTGCAGTAAGCCTGGTACTTTTTGCTAGTATTTTGAAGTACTGAGATAGTTGCCCCTGTTTTTCTTGCGTAAGACATGCCATCTGGGTGTTTGTGTCCAAGTTGGCACCCAGGAAGGTTATTTTCTGAGATGGTGTTAGCCTTGATTTCACTTTGTTGATTGTAAATCCCAGAGAAAGCAGTAACCGTGTCACATATGCCAGATGATCCAGAAGTATGTGTTTGCTGTCCGCTTGGATCAGGCAGTCGTCCAGATAAGGGTAAATTTGTATCCCTTGAAGTCTGCAGTAGGCAGTCACTGATGCCAGGCACTTTGTGAATACTCTGGGCACAGTAGATAAGCCAAAGGGCAATGCAGAGAATTGAGTGGATTGAACCTGCAAGAAATCTGAGGTATCTTCTGCAGCTTTTAAAACACACAACGGCCAGCAATAGATGTCCCAAATATTTTATTGACAAAATCACATAGGATATAAAAAATATATCCCCAGCTCCAAACCGGTTTCGGTTGCCCCTTCTTCAGTGGAGCACAAAAATTAAGCAGAGAGCCAACAAATACACATGATACTATTTATAGTATCTGTTAACCAAAGACCACCCAATCAAAGTATAGTATTATGGTCTAATAAGACCTTAAACACCAAAAGGTTACATATATGCATTCAAAAATGGAAAAAATAAAAATAAAAAAATAAAAATCAACATCAACATTATACATAGTCAGGAAACCTACACATTATATTAATAAATAACATGTGACTCTACATAATACGATCCCCTATATATTGAAAATAAATATAGGCAGTTTCGCCGTATCAAAAGAATTAATTCCGGCAAGGAGGATTATGAGCTAGCCAGTTCTGATCTTGTGAACAGATTCCTTGATAGAGGGTATTCTGATTTTGATATTAGATCTGCCAAATATTGGTCTGATAATTTAACTAGGAACCAGCTTCTGGAATATCAGGACCGTCAGAAAAACAAAAAAGGTGATATGGTCTTGAGATTGGTTACCACATATGGCAGAAATAATCAGATTATCAGAGGAGTTGTGGAAAGAAATTGGAACATCTTGATGGCTAATGAGATTCTCAGACAACATCTTGGGACACGTTGTCAATTTTCTTACAAAAGGGGCAAAACTTTAAGTTCTATTTTCTCACATTATAAACATCATGGTAGTGGAGGTGCCCGGTACAAACAATTAACCATGACAGGTAAAGAATTGATTGGCACTTTCCCTTGCGGTCATTGTATGTCATGCAGTGAAATAAATAAAACAAAATCTTTTAGCAGTGCTAATACTAGCAAGGTATATGATTTAAAGTTTTTTGGGAATTGTTCCATGAGTTGGGTCATATATCTTGCCACTTGTCAATGCTCCGCGTTTTATGTAGGGAAAACCTCTCGGCCACTAAAAATTAAGATTGGGGAACATAGGAGTAACATTAGAAATAAGAAAATCACTAATGCCCTTTACCAACACACAGTTAAACATCCTACGGCCAAATTTAGGTTTACTATTATAGATCGGATAGTTGGTGATAGAAGTCACCAACAAGGATGGGAGAATATTTTGACACAAAATGAAAAATATTGGATTATACATTTGGGTGCATTATTTCCCCCAGGTATTAATGATCATCTTTAACCTAGTCCTACATTTATTGTACCTTGTTGACCAATGAGTATACACATGCCTATATTTATTTTCAATATATAGGGGATCGTATTATGTAGAGTCACATGTTATTTATTAATATAATGTGTAGGTTTCCTGACTATGTATAATGTTGATTTTTATTTTTTTATTTTTATTTTTTCCATTTTTGAATGCATATATGTAACCTTTTGGTGTTTAAGGTCTTATTAGACCATAATACTATACTTTGATTGGATGGTCTTTGGTTAACAGATACTATAAATAGTATCATGTGTATTTGTTGGCTCTCTGCTTAATTTTTGTGCTCCACTGAAGAAGGGGCAACAGAAACCGGTTTGGAGCTGGGGATATATTTTTTATATCCTATGTGATTTTGTCAATAAAATATTTGGGACATCTATTGCTGGCCGTTGTGTGTTTTAGAAGTTTGGTTGGCCGAGCAATAGCTCTACGTGAGAGGTTTGGTGTGGTTGTACATCTTCTGCAGCTTTGTCTGATTGGGACATGCAGGTATGCCTCCTTGAGGTCCAATGTTACCAGCCAAAACTCCTTGCCCAGCATGGGAAGAAGTTGCTGTAATGTAAGCATCTTGAATTTTGGTACGAGTAGAAATGTGTTTAGGATGGATAAGTCCAAAATGGGTCTCCAGTCGGTTCCTTTCCTTGGTACCAGAAAAAGTCTTGAATAAAAACCTTGACCTTGTTGGTGCGTAGGTACCTTTTGAATAGCTCTCATGTTTATGAGCTTTAAAATTTGCAGTTGTGCCTCTGCCCTTTGATTTTGTGGCAGGTTTGGCATGCCTCTCATTTTTGGAAGAGTGTGAAATTGAAATTTGTAGCCTCTGTTTATAATGTCCAGTATCCATTTGTCTGTTGTGACAATATGCCAATTGCTTGCAAATAATGCTAGTTTCCCTCCCAAAGGTGCTGCCAGCTGAGACCTGCTTGGCATGGAAATGAGGGAGTCATTGGGTTTGCTTCCTGTATTGTTGTGCACTGTCTTCACCACCTCTTGGTGCTGGATATTGCCATTGTCTGCCTCTATATGATCCTTGTGATTGCCCTCTGCCCCTTGTGCGTCTGTATCTACCTCTTTGGGGCTTGTCAGTGGCTGGAAAGGACCAGTTTTTGAAGGCCGATTTCTGCTAAAACGTGGTGGTTGGACCTGTAAGAAAGCTTTGACAGTTTGCATAGATTTGGCTTTTTCTTCCATTTTCCGTAGTATCTCCTCAGCATTAGTACCAAATAGTACATCCTTTTGTAAGGGAGCATCTAGAAGTTTGGCTTTCACATGATCAGGCAAATTTTGTTCCCTAAGCCAGGCATGTCTGCGAATGACTGATCCTGTAGCAGCCGCTCTACTGTAGGACTCTAGGGCATCATAACCACATTGTAAGGTGTGTTTACCCACTTGCTCTGCACTATGCATCATATCCTGTAACTCTTTTAAATCTGGTTGTTCAGGTTGAGACATTTTGTTCCTTAACTGTGATAACAGGTACTGTTGATATTTAATCATATGAAACTGACAGTTTAAGGCCCTCATGGCTAGGGTGGCCGAGGTATATACCTTTTTACCCCACCTTTCTAAAGATCTGGATTCCCTTTCTGCAGGAAGTGGATTCTTGGCAGTGGAGGCCTTCAACCCCTTGGGGCCTTGTGAAATGGTTTCAGGGTCAGCATTATGGCTTTTGAAGAGAAATTGGTGAGAGCTGGGTACTCTGTAATACCTATCAGGCTTGACTGGTGCAGGAGGCAGAGAGTCAGGGTTAAGACAAGCCTCCGAATAGACGTCATCCAGTATGTCCAAAACAGGGGGAATAGCCAGAGGTCTGTGTTGAGGTAACCAAAGAAATTCCCTAAGTCTTTTCTTGGAATCTGAAAAGTCTTGGCCTTCCCAATGGAAGTGTTCCCTCAAGGTGTGCAATGTTTCCCCAAAGGAAAAATCCTCAGGAGGGGATACCGAAGGAATGGACTGTTCCGCATCCGAATCCTCAAAAGGAGAATAAGAGTGTTCCTCTGCATCAGAATGTTCTGATAAAATGGATCCCTGATCAGAAGAGGGATAATCTTCCTCCACTCTGGGTCTCTTGTCAGGAGGGGGATGAGAACCTATGATAAGTGTAATTAAATCCTCAGCCATTTTTAGCATCTGTTTTTTAGGCATGGGTCCTGACGATGGGCCCTGTGCAACAGGCCTCGTGGGATGCCTGGCTGTTTTGGATTTAGTAAAGGCGTTAATTGAAAAAGAAGATGAGGGCCTAAATACACCATGGGTGGAGGTGGATCTGTCCACATTAGTTGGCTCTACATTAGCAGGGGCTTCAGTAGTAGTCTGGGAAAGGGCCGTGGACCCAGCGGTCTCGGGTACAGAAGACACCGCCAAAGGAGTGTCGTCGGTAGTCAGGGACTGCAAAGGCGTCTCGCTGAGAACCGGACCACGTGTAGCCTGTTTTGGCGTGGTGTCGGGCCTTGCGTGTCGGTCCTTTTCCTTGCGTTTTTTGGACAAAACGGTAGTCGGAGTGTCCGACGACATTTTATAATCAAAAGCTTTACCAAAGTAGTGTTGGGCGAACTCCGCCCGATGCTTAATAGTGCGTTTATTGAAGGCAGCGCAAAACCGACAGCCCGAGACGCCGTGGTCTGGGCCCAAACAAGGTATGCAGAGGGAATGGAAATCCTTATGCGGTATTTGCTTCCCACAAGAAATACAATTATTAACTTTTTCTGACATCGGTCTGAGGCAAGAAAAGTTTCCCCAACGGGGTACTTAGCTTTAATGAAGACTTCGGTTTCCAATTTTTTCGTAATTCAGGAGCTGGCCGACCGGCACTTGCGAACTGCTTCTGCTTCGGGCACCGCGCGGCAAAAAAGACTGAAGAACATGGCGTCAGCTGTGTCTTATATACTCTGGCCTTCCTGACGTCAGAAGAGTAAGCGACGACAACCGACGCCGGACCAAGACTTCGGAATTCGGCCGACCGAGGGACCGCCTGACGGCTGAAAACCCATCTGTGATTACTGCAGCTGTATGCACGATGAACATCTGCAGTGGCAAAACCTGCTCTGGATTTAGAGTAGAGAGGTAAGTGGTAGCGCTTTGTAAATGTGTGCACTGAACTCCAAGTTGCAGCCTCTAAGAGGTCTATGGTTGGTACTCCTCTGAGGAAGGCTGCTGAAGTGGCTGCTGCCCTGGTAGAGTGTGACCTAATGCCCTTAGGCACTAATTTGCCATGCTGTGAGTAGCAGAAGCAAATGCAATGGCCTATCCATTTTGAAATAGTCTGTTTTGAGATGGCCTTTCCTTGCGATCCTACAGAATACGACACTAAAAGTTGCTCAGTCTTTCTGAAGGCTTTAGTTCTGTCCAAGTACAAGAGTAGCTGTGTATGTCCAAAGAATGCAGAAGCCTCTCACCTTTGTTCTGTGGGTTTGGATAAAAGGTAGGCAAGTGAATGGTTTGGTTAAGGGCCACACTGGACACCACCTTAGGCGTAAATGTAGGGTTCGTCCTCAGGGAAACCCAGTCTGGATGGAAAATGATAAAAGGTTCCACAGCCATGAGTGCTTGTAAATCTGAGACTCGTCTTGCAGAGGTTATTGCTAGGAGGAGAGCTGTTTTCCAGGATAAGAATTTTATATCAGCTGTTGAGGCTGGCTAAAAAGGAGGCAGTGTGAGTTTTTCCAAGACATAATTGAAGTCCCATGCAGGAATTGGTGCTCTCCTTGGAGGTCTTATGTTTTCGGCCCTCTGAGGTACTGCCTTATTAAAGGATGAGAAAAGATAGGTGGTTCCGTATTGTAATGGGCTGAAATGGCAGAGACATGAATCTTAATTGATGAAAAGGATAGGCCTTTGTCCAGCATCTCAGTTAAGTATTGTAAAATCTGAGGAATATTTGGTACAAATGTGTCAATTCCTTGTTCCTGGTTCCAAGCACAGAATCTCTTCCATTTTTCTGCATAAGATTTTCTGGTACTGGGCCTCCTGGCCTCCAAGATAACATCCATTACCACTTTGGAAAGAGGAGTGTTATCACAGGCTACATTATCCGCCATGCTGCCAGATTTAAGGTCCTGAGTTGGCTGTGCTGGATCTGATTGTTTTGTTGGGTCAGTAAGTGAGAAGTTTGAGGCAATGTCCAGGCTGGACCATCAGACAAGTTCTTTACGATTGGGTACCAGTGCTGGCGTGGCCAGTCTGGGGGAATCAGTATCATTTTTGGCTTCTCTTGTCTGACCTTTAGGAGAAGCTTGGGGAGCAGAGGCAGTGGAGGAAAGGCATATACTGTTATGTTTTTCCAGCTGAAGGATAGGGCATCCACTTTCCATGCTTGCTTGTGATAAATCCTTGTGCAGAATCTCTGTAGTTGGCAGTTGTGAGGGGAGGCAAATAGATCTATGTCTGGGTATCCCCATTTCCTTGTTATCATGCTGAAGACTTGTGGATCCAATTTCCATTCATGGGGAACCATAGGGTTTCTGCTTAGTTCGTCTGCCAGAGTATTTATTTTTCCTGGCAGGAATTGTGCTTGCAGGTGAACTTGATAAGTCAATACTGTGTCCCACAAAGTCATGGCTTGTCTGCAGAGGGGGTAGGAATGTGTGCCTCCCTGCTTGTTCATGTACCACATGACTGTAATATTGTCCATCTTTATCAGTAGTTGGCCGGAATGAAGTAAATCCTTGAAAGCTGTCAGGGCATTCTTAACAGCTAGCATCTCTTTTTGATTGGATATGAAGATGCATCTGGCTTGCGGGCCATGTGCCCTGAATACATTTTCCTGCCATGTGGGCCCCCCAGGCATAATCTGATGCATCCGTTGTTAGTGTCTGCCTGGCTGTGGGTAAAGTGAATGGCTGTCCCTTGTTGTGGTGACAGGCCTGTGCCAACAATCGAAACTCCTGTTGTAGGCAGGATATGAGGGTAATTAGAAGTTATGTACTCACCATAACGTTCCATCTGAGTAGGTGTATTCATTTGTCTGCAACCTGTGGGTTATGGATCCGATATCGGATCCGAACCGGCATAGTTTTCCAGCTATGGATCCAAGCTCTCAGCTCCTCCCCTCACCCATAATGCCCTGCTCTACCCTCATGACCTCAGATCGAGTTTGCCAAAGCAACAATACCCTCAAAAGGGTAACAAGTAATATGCAGGAAACTGAAAGGCCAGGGGGATAGGAGGGCGGGATGGTTGCAGACAAATGAATACACCTACTCAGATGGAACGTTATGGTGAGTACATAACTTCTAAATCTGAAGTAGGATATTCATTTGTCTGCAACCTGTGGGACAGAGTCCCCAGCTACCTGAATCTTGGGGCCATCATGGAAGGATATTCGAGCACCGGAGCCAAAGGATGCTCTACCCCTAGATGCAAGATCCAACTTATAGTGAGAAATAAATGTATGAGATGAAGCCCACGTGGCTGCTGCACAAATATCATCTAGAGGAATCCTAGCCTTGAAGGCTGCCGAGGTAGATACTGACCGGGTTGAATGGGCATGAACACCCTCCGTGCGGGCCTTCCTGACGCTTGATAAGCCAATAAAATGCACTGTGAAATCCAGCGGGACAGAGAAACTTTAGAAATTGGCTTGCCCAAATTGAATTTTGCAAAGGAAATAAACAGCTGGTCGGATTGCCTATGACCAGCTGTCCTGTTGAGATAAAATCTTAGTTGCCTGTGAACATCTAGTGAGTGTAGCCTATATTCACCTTTGTTTTCATACTTAGAGAAGAAAACGAGGAGGTTAATGGATTGATTGATGTTTGCTTCAGAAGCGATTTTAGGAAGGAAGGACGGGTTGGTCCTGAGGGAGACACAGTCCGGATAAAAAACCAAGTAAGGAGGTTTAGCTGATAAAGCTTGAAGTTCAGAAACTCTCTTGGCTGATGTAATGGCTACCAAAAAGGCTGTCTTGTAAGACAAGAATTTGAGATCCACTGTAGCCGGGCTCGAAGGGGAGCGGTCAAGGCCTGTAGGACCAAAGAAAGGTCCCAAGGAGGAACTGCTTGCTTTATAGGGGCCTGAGAAGGAAAGTACCCTTAAGAAAAGTTTTGCACAATTTGGCTGACATAAGAGGATTAGACTCTTGACCAATGTGATAGTGAGAAATAGCCGCCAGTTGAACTTTGACTGTGGAACTGCTGGCACCATCATTAAAGAGAGAGGTTAGAAAATCAAGCACTACAGGGAGAGGAACCGTGAAGGGATATAGGCCTTGCCGTTCCACACAGAGAAACGTTTCCATTTGCTTGTAAACCTTTCTAGTGGATGGTTTATGAGCCGCCACTAAAATAGCCTTTACGGAGAAGAAATACCGAGTCCTTATCAAGAGTGGAACTGGAGCAGCCAAGCGGTCAGCTTCAGGTTGTCCAGGTTCGAGGAGGAATGCAGGAAGGATGGGATATCAGATCCGAATGGGATCTAGAATCCAAGGAGGATTCACCGAGTGAGACCTTAGGAAGGGGAACCAGATCTGTCGAGGCCAGAATGGAGCAATGAGAATCATTCTGCAACCCACCCGAGAGGCTTTCTGAAGAACTTGCAGCATCAGAGGCAAGGGTGGATAGGCATACAGAAGACCGGGTGGCCAAGCATGCACCAGAGCGTCTCTTGGGGTACCTCCGGGAGGAGGTATTAGAGCGAAAAACTGTCGCACTTGGTGTTTGAGGGAGAAGCAAAAGATCGCATGAAGGGGTTCCCCACCGTGCGAATATGCTCGCTACTTGACAATTGAGAGACCACTCGTAAGGGGTCAGAATGGTGCGACTGAGCTTGTCCGCTAGGATGTTGGACCGACCGGAATGTGCGTTGCTATGAGAAAGCGATTGGTGGAGGTTGCCCATTCCCAAACTCTCATGGCCTCTCGACAAAGAGGGTAAGACCTTGTTCCCCCTTGCTTGTTGATGTACCAGACAACAGACATATTGTCCGATTGAATCGCAATTGTTCCCAAGGGAAGAAAGTCCTGAAGTGCTAGCAACGCTAAGAGCACTGCTCTCATCTCTAGAACATTGATATGCAGTAAGGTCTCTGAATCGCTCCACGTGCCTTGGACTGTCCGCCAAAGTGCCCCCACCCGAGGCGGAGGCGTCCGTGGTCACAGTGGCGAGGGGAGAAGCACAAAATGGGCGACCCTCGTGGAGATCCGGGAGTGGAGCCACCACAAGAGGGACCGCTTGCAAGCCTTGCTGATCGCTATGGGATGATGCATGGGAGAGCAAGGTATGACCACTGTACTAAGAGCGTCCACTGTAGAATGCATATTGAGCCTGGCAAGAGGAAGAAGTGCTATCGACAAAGCCATGGACCCTAGAGCCCTCAGGACCAACTCCGCTGGAACAGAACATGAATGGAGAATGGCCCGCACCTGGAGCTGCAGATTTAGAACTCTGTCCGCAGTGAGGAAGGCTCGTAAACTCCTTGTGTCTAGTCTGGCCCCTATGAAATCTAAGAGCTGAGTGGGTGCCAGGTTGGACTTGTTTGTATTTATTGTGATGCCCAGAAATGGAGCAAGATGGAGAAAGGAGTCTCGCGCCGAGAGAAGTAGATGCCTTGTTGGGGCGGTAAGAAGCCAGTCGTCCAGGTAGGGAAAGACCTGCACCCCCTGAAGCCTCAGGTGGGCCGCTACCACTGCTAGTACTTTGGTAAACACCCTGGGGGCTGTGGTGAGACCAAAGGGAAGGACCCGGAACTGGTAGTGACTGGCTCCCAGCCGGAAGCGGAGAAACCTCCTGGAGCGTCTGTCCATTAGGATGTGGTAGTACACGTCCTTGAGATCTATCGAGCACATCCAGTGGCCTTCTCCCAGAAGGGGGAGAATAGATTGTAGAGTGACCATTCGAATTTTTCTTTGGGGACTGCCAGGTTCAAGAGAGAGAGGTCTAGGATTGGTCTTAGTTCCCCATCTTTTGGCACTAAAAGAACCTGGAGTAGAACCCTGATCCGATCTGGTCTGGGGAACGGGCTGGATGGCTCTTTTCTCTAGCAGATGGCCAATTTCTGCCAAAGCGGCCTCCCTTTGACCGGGTGGTACGTCTGGGAGGGACTTCAACTTTGGAAGGTGAAGGAAAGGAATGCGATATCCCTGGATATGATTTGGAGAACCCAGCGGTCCGATGTTATGGACTCCCATGCCGCTAGGTGCCCGAACGTCCCCGACTGCCTCCAGAGTAGAGCAGTCGGGCAACCCTCAGGGTTGCTGCGGGCCGTTCAGAGAAAGGTTCCCTGGACCCAAGTTTCTGGGAGCCCCTCTGCCTCTAGGGCGGCCCCTCCCTGTCCTCCTCTGCCACGGAAGGACTGGTTGTCCGGAGCAGGCTGGGACTGCTGCGACTTCGGAACCACATCTTCTTCTGACCCTTTTGGTTCCTAGAATAGGGCCTCTGGGGTGCAGAGAAGCGGATTCCGACGGCAGACAGCGTCTTCCGTCCTTCTCGCTCTGGGTCAGCGTCGCCAACGGTCTTGCCAAACAGAGCAGAACCATCAAAGGGGCGTCAAGCGGCGCCTTGAAGGGCTCAGAAAAATGCAGTGGCGGAGCCAGGCCTGACGTCTAGTGACCAGTCCTGTCCCGCAGCTCTAGCGGCGCCTCCGTAGCATGGGAGAGTAGCCGCATAGAAGTATTTGTGACTGACCTAAGAGTGGCCATTTTGGTGGAGTGCAGAGCTCTGTCCTCCTCCGAAATGGACTCAGGGGATGCAGCGCTCTTAATAAGGTCTCGCTGCATCCGAATAACATGTGCCAAATAGTTCAGCCCTTACCGAGAAGGTCGCGAACTGAACATCCGCTTCCCAAGCGGTCCATCATCGAGACTCCTTGCTCGGTGGGTGGACTGAGGACTCTCCTGAGCCAGTTCCTCTTTGGCCGCCGCCATCAACATGGCATCTACAGGAGGCCCCTTACTCCAATGGGTCCTGTCAGAAGGCGGGCTAAGGATTCTATCAGGTCTTTTGGGAATTGGCTCCACGGTGTCCGGTTCCTTCCACGCCCTGGTGGTAATAAGGTCCACCAGGGGTCGGCAGGGGACACCCAAGAGGTAGACTGGCCCGTTTGAATGCCTCCAAGAACACGGACTCGTCCGAGGAAGACTTGGGGCAGACCACCTAATACGAGCATTTCCATGATGTCTCCGGGAGACATCCTCGGGGTGACCGTGGGGAGCCTTCCCTTCCTCCAAGTCCGTGTCTTCAGTGAGAGACTCAGGGAGTCAATGTGCCTCCTTTTGCATGCTGAGGAGCCTCCTCTGGGGGCTGTCAGAGGAGTCCTCAAAAGCAGCAATTTGCTCCATGGGAGCAACTTGGGGCACAGAAACGGGCTGTCCCAGGGGCCGGATGGTGGAAGCCTGGCCCAGTGCAGAGGGAGCGGGACGGAGCCGAAGCAAGTGCCGGGGTCCGGAGACCCTCAACAGAGCCCTCTCCACTACATCAAAAGCCGAAGGGGAGCCGACCTCGACCAAAGGATCCGACAATCGGCTCCCCTCGATCCGAAGAGTGGATCGGAGCCGGCGCCAAGCACTCGGATCCGAAGCGACAGTGCGCTCAGACACAGACGGGCGCCGAAGGAGCACTGATCCCCGGATCCGGCTCGGATCCAGGCTCGAGATCGGATCCGGCGCACTTTCGAGGGCATGGTCGATCCGGTACCAAGTACTATCGGCTCCGACCTCCCCGCTCGAAGCTGCTCGGCTCCAGTTGCTCGAACCCGGAAGCGGGTCGGAGAAGGAGCAATAGGCTTAAAAGGGTGTTGAGCTCCCGAGGGGAGGCAAGAGCACTCCCATCTGCATCTGGGCCTGGATGAACCTTCTCATCATCCGTCCAGATCAGCATCGAAAGGCTATGGGTAGATCTCGACGAGGCTACCGAGGTAGGCCTGGAATGCCTCCTCGATAGCCTCGGCGAGATCGGTCTCCTCCTCCTCAGGACCCGTGAGAAGCACACAGGTGACCGGAGCCGAGAAGGAGGAGACCGCACAACAAGGAAGCCGGGAGAAGCCGCTTGGCTGGCGGGCCGAAACAGAGGTCTCGCCCGCCGCTAGGTGCTTCTCCCTCCGTCCTTTTAGATGCATCCCTCTCCTGTCCTGAAGCGGGAGTTTGAGTCCCAGGAGCAGGAGGGGTGCCACAGGGGAACAACTGCAGCCGCAGGAGTCCCGAAGGAGCGGAGGTCGGAGCCGAGTCCGGTAAAGACCCGCCAAGACCAGCTTGGACCTCCGCTCCTCAGTGCCCTGGGGTTGAACCCTGCACAAATGGAACAACCAGATGTGAGGTGTTCAACCCCAAGACACTAACACCGAGTGTGGCCATCAGCGGTGAGAGCTTATGGCCACACTCGAGCATTTAGAAAATATGGACTTAGGCTGTTCAGCCATAGTCACTAAATTTAACCTAAAGTTACAGAAAGTAACTTAAACAATAAAGAAGCACACAGGCCTCACACACACTCATTACCAGCGAGGGGAGGGAATAAAAATTACTACTGAAAATTAAATTAAACTAAAAACAGTCAATAATAATAGGAAACCTACAACTTTCACACAAAAATTGTTAAAGAAGGAAAAAATTCTCTATTTTTTAACAAGAAAAATCCACTTAGCTGAGAGCTATGAAATCCACATCTAGTTACCAGCGCGGCAAACAAGATCTGAGGTCATGAGGGTAGAGCAGGGCATTATGGGTGAGGGGAGGAGCTGAGAGCTTGGATCCATAGCTGGAAAACTATGCCGGTTCGGATCCGATATCGGATCCATAACCCACAGGTTGCAGACAAATGAATATCCTACTTCAGATTTAATGTTTCCAGGCTGTGGCAATGTTAAGTCGAAACACTTTTTAGATACCATTGTAGTTTCCTCATATGCAGTCTGGCATATGGAATTAGCAGAATGCAGAATGCCATGAAGCCCAAGGCCTGCAGAATATTTCTTGCAGATAACTGGGTCTTTGTTGCCAACATTTTGAAGTAAGACGTCAGTTGCCTTTGTTTGTCTGGCGTGAGATAAGCCATCTGGGCAGTTGTATTTAAGCTTGCACCCAGGAATATTATCTCTTGAGAGGGTACCAGTTTTGATTTCTTTTCGTTTACTGTGTACCGTAGGAAAATTAGTAAACTTTTTACAAACGCCAGATGCTTTAGTAGAATGTCTTTGTTCTCTGCTTGAATAAGGCAGTCATCCAAGTAGGGATACATTTGAATTCCTCTTTGTCTGCAAAATGCAATTACTGGTGCCAGGCATTTTGTGAAGACCCTGGGCGCAGTAGATAAGCCAAAGGGCAATGCAGAGAATTGGTAATGCATTGAGCCAGCTATGAATCTGAGGTATCTTCTGCAAGATTGTCTGACTGGGACATGCAGGTATGCCTCTTATGTCCAAAGTCACGAGCCAAGCCTTCTTGCCCAGCAGGGGCAGTAGCTGCTGCAGAGTCAACATTTTGAATTTTGGAACGTCCAGAAATGTGTTTAGAATGGACAGGTCCAGTATTGGTCTCCAGGCTTTGTCCTTTCTGGGCACCAAGAAAAGTCTTGCGTAAAAACCTTGTCCCTGGTCTTGTTGTGGTACCTGCTAAATGGCCCTCATGTCCATAAGGGATGAAACTTGCTTTTGTGCCTCTGCCCATTGATTGTGTGGCAGGTCTGGCATACCTTTTGCCCTTGGCAGGGTGTGAAAGTGGAACCTGTAGTCCTGAGACACTATGTTCAAGACCCATTTCTCCTGGGTAATCATGTGCCAATTTGGTGAAAAAAGTGCTAGTTTTCCCCCTAAGGGGGCTGCCAAAAAATAAGTGCTTGGTTCTGGCAGAGGAAAGTCATTGGGACTGTTTTCTGTATGGTTGTGATTTGTCTTCGCTGTTTTTGGAGGTAGAAGCACCCCATTGTTTAGGCCTGTATGAGCCTTGGGGCTGGGATCTGCCTCTGGGGGGTCTGTATCTGCCTCTTTGTGGCCTGTCTGACACTGGAAAGGACCAATTATTTGTATGCCAGTTCCTGCTAAATCCTGGTGGCTGTACCTGTAGGAAATCCTTAACTGTCTGCATGTATTTCGTTTTATCATCCATTTTCTTCAACATCTCTGCTGCCTTAACACCAAACACAGTATCATGCTGTAATGGGGCATCCAATAATTTTGCTTTAACATGATCAGGCAGATTCTGCTCCTTTAACCAAGCATGCCTTCTAATGACATAACCTGTAACAGCGGCCCTGCAAGAGGCCTCCAGTGAATCAAAACCACATTGCAAAGTATGCTTTCCCACTTGTTTAGCTGCATGCAATAAATCCTGCATTTCCTTGTTATCAGAACATTCTGAATTTGTCAACATTTTCTGTTTAAGCAGTGACATTAAGTATTGCTCATATTTAAGCATATGAAACAGACAATTTAAAGCCCTCACAGCCAAGGTAGCAGAAGTGTAAACTTTTTTCCCCCATCTGTCCAGTGCCCTAGAATCCCTATCAGAGGGGACAGGGTTTTTTGCAGTGGAAGCCCTGACCCCTTTGGGACCCTGAGAAATAGTTTCTGGGTCAGCAGCAGGGTTTTTATATAGAAAAATATGAGAATCTGGCACACTGTAGTATCTGTCTGGCTTATCAGGTGCAGGGGGTAAAGATCAGGAGACAGGCAGGACTCTGAAAATACATCTACAATGTCTAGAACAGGTGGAATAGCAAGAGGTCTATGCTGAGGTAGCAAAAGAAAGTCTCTGAGCCCTTTTCTTAGATTCCAAGTAATCTTGGCTCTCCCAGTGAAAATGCTCCCTCGTGGTATGCAGGGTTTCCCCAAAAGAATAATCCGCAGGAGGAGAGGCTGAAGGAATAGATTCTTCAGCATCAGAATCCTCATAGGGAGAAAAAGAGTATCCCTGTTCAGAAGAGGTATCACAGGAAATTGAAACCTGATCTGAAGAGTCATTCTGTCTCTTGCCTAGGCCTCTTATCAGGAGGGGGATGAGAACCCCTGATCAAAGTAAAAAGGTCTTCGGCCATTTTAAGCATCTGTTTCTTAGGCATGGAAGTCTGTCCAGGAAAATGCTATACTTGTTTCTTTGTCTTTAGAGCTGTTTTAGTCTTTGTCTATGAAGCTGAGGTTGGCTTGACATATAATTGTGTAGGTCTGAAAACACCCTCAGAAGCCAATGCCTGCTCAGCGGCTCCGGACCCATCTGAGGGAATAGTTTCCGAGAGTCCAATACCTTGAGTATCCAGAGGCCTAGTCGGCTCCACGTGGGAGTCGGAAGCGGCCTGTGGCTCTGAGGTAGCGGGCGTCAGTGGCTGCGAAAGCACCTCACTGAGAACTGGCGACTGGCCTAGCGGGGGCCTCATCGGTTTTGGACCTCGTATGCCTGTCCTTTTCCTTTCGCTTTTTATAAACTCCGGTCTTCGGCTGTTCCGACGGCATTATATAATTAAACCTTCGGCCAAAGTAATGAAAGGCAAAATTGTACTGACGCTTAATAGTGCGTTGGTTAAATCTAGCACAAAACCGACAACTAGCAACGTCGTGATCAGGGCCTAGGCAAGGAATACAGTAAGAATGAAAATCCTTATGAGGTATTTGCTTCCCACAAGAAATACAATTGTTAACTTTTTCTGACATCGGTCTGGAGCAAGAAAAAAGTTTCCCCAATGGGGTACTTGGCTTTAATGAAGACTTCAGATCTGAAATTTGATTTTGAAAATCTCAGGAGTCGACCGACCGGCACCTGCGCACTGCTTTTGCTTCGGGCACCGCATGGCAAGAAAGACTGAAGAAAATGGCGTCGGCTGCATCTTTTATACCCCTGGCGCACTGACGTCAGGGAAGAGGCGACAGCAACTGACGCCGGACCCAGACTTTGGAATTTAGGCCGACTACGGGTAGCCTGCCAGCAGGATAACCCAACAGTAATGACTGCAACAGGGAAACACGATGACCATCCCTTTTTACAAATGCCAGATGATTCAAAAGTATGACCTGGCTTTCTGTCCGAATTAGACAATCGTCCAGGTATGGGTATATCTGAATACTTCTTTGCATGCAAAATGCAATCAATGGAGCTAGGCACTTTGGGAAAACCCTGGGCACAGTAGACAAGCCAAAAAGCAGTGCAGTGAAAGTACAGTTGTGTACACTTACCATAAATGTAGATGTTAGAGTGTATTCATTGTTGCATTCATTACATTTGGGTAATCTGCTGGCAGGTTGCCCTCAGTCGGCCTGAATTCCAAAGTCTTGGGTCCTGCATCGGTTGCTGTCTTCTTTTCCATAACCCCAATGTCAGGTGCCCCCAAAAAGGTAGCAATATTCTAAATATATATATATATATATATATATATATATATATATATATATATATATATATATATATATATATATATATATATATATATATATATATATATGTATGTATGTATACATGCATCAGTATAAACTTTACCTTCATCTACAAGCAAATACACCACATAGGTTGTAGAAGATGGAGACGGAAAGATAAATTGTAGAATGACAGGAGGATGGCGGGAGGGTAACCTGGACTGCAACAGTGAATACACTCGAACATCTACATTTATGGTAAGTGTACACAACTGTACTATGTTCTTCGTGTTTCACTGTTGCAGTCCTTACATTTGGGTAGAATCCCAAAGTTATGCTTGGGAGGCTGGAGCTAAACAGCATTAGGTGAGGCTATAAGGCCCTGCAGCACTGCAGTGGCAAAGCTTGCCCTGGACTTAGAGTAGAGAGGCAAATGGTAATGCTTTGTAAAGGTGTGAGCAGAACTCCAAGTAGTAGCCTGTAGAATGTCCTTGGTTGGTACTTTTCTGAGAAAGGCTGCTGAAGTAGCTGCAGCTCTGGTGGAGTGAGACCTAATGCCCTTGGCCACAGGTTTGCCATGTTGTAAGTAGCAGAAACAGATGCAATGGCTTATCCACTTTGAAATTGTCTGCTTTGAAACAGCCTTTCCTTCTGATCCTGCAGCATATGACACTAGTAATTGCTCAGTTTTTCCAAGAGCTTTAGTCCTGCTCAAGTAGAATCTGAGCTGTGTACGTCCAGGGAATGCAGAATTGTCTCCCCTTTGTTCTGCGGATTTGGATAAAAAGTTGACAAATGAACTGTTTGGTTAAGAGCCACACTGGAAAATACCTTAGGCAAAATAGTAGGATATGTCCTCAGAGACACCCTTGTCTGGGTAAAATATGATGAAAGGCTCTACAGCCATGAGGGTCTGTAGCTCTGAAACTCTTCTTGCTGAAGTAATTGCTAGTAGCAGAGCTGTCTTCCATGATAAGAACTTTATATCAGCGGTAGCAGCTGGTTCAAATGGAGGCAGGGTGAGCTTTTCCAACACATAATTGAGGTCCCATGCAGGTAATGGTGATCTTCTAGGAGGCCTTAAATTTTTTGGCTCCTCTAAGATACAGCTTTAGTAAATGATGAGAAAAGATTGGTGGCTCTGTATTGTAATGAGCTGAAATGGCAGAGGCATGAATTTTGATAGATGAGAAATATAGGACTTTGTCAAGCATCTCAGTTAAGTACTGTAATATCTGAGGAATATGTGGTTCTGCTGTATCAGTTCCTTGTGCTTGATTCCAAGCACAGAATCTCTTCCATTTGTCAGCATAAGATTTTCTAGTACTAGGCCTTCTGGCTTCCAAAATGACATCCATTACAGCTTTACTGAGAGGTGTCGTCTGTATGATTACAGGAGTAGCCATGCTGTCAGGTTCAGAGTCTGTAGTTGATTGTGCAGGATCTGATCGTTTTGCTGTGACCGTAGTTGTGGTCTTTGAGGCAAGGTCCAAGCTGGGTATTGTGACAAGTTCCTTAGGATTGGGAACCAGTATTGGCGGGGCCAGTCCGGGGCAATTAATATCATCTTTGGCTTATCCTGTCTGACTTTTAGGGGGACCTTGGGTAGAAGACGCAGAGGAGGAAAGGCGTAAACTGATAGGTTCTTCCAACTGAAGGATAGGGCGCCCACTTTCCATGCTTGTCTGTGATAAGTCCTTGTGCAGAATCTTCAGTTGATAATTTTGAGGATAGGCAAACAGGTCTATGTCTGGGCTCCCCCATTTCTCTGTTATCATGCTGAAGACTTGTGGATTTAATTTCCATTCGTGAGGATCCATAAGGTTTCTGCTTAAATCATCTGCCAGAGTGTTTTGTTTTCCTGGCAGGAATTGAGCTTGAAGATGTATTTGGTAGGTCAAAGCTGTGTCCCACAGTGCCATGGCTAATCTGCAAAGGGGGTACGAGTGTGTGCCCCCTTGCCTGTTTATATACCACATGACTGTGGTGTTGTCCGTCTTTATCAGTAGTTGCCCTGGATGAAGTAAGCCCTTGAAGGCTGTTAGGGCATTTTGAACAGCTAGCATCTCTTTCTGTTTGGTATGTAGATGCATTTGTTTTGGTGCCCATATGCCCTGAATGCATCTTCCTGCCATGTGGGCCCCCCAGGCATAATCTGATGGGTCTGTCAAGGTTTGGCTGGCAGGGGATAGAGTGAAGGGCCGTCCCACGTTTTGGTGACAGGCCTATGTCCACCACAGAAGCTCCTGTTGCAGGCAGGGGATGAGAGGAATCATTGTTTCCAGACTGTGTGAATGTTGACTCCATAAACTTTTTAGGTACCAGTGAAGTTTACTCTTATGCAGTCTTGCATATCGAATTAGTGGGATGCAGGATGCCATGAAGCCCAGAGCCTGTAGGATTTGTCTTGCAGAAGACTAGGTTTTTGTTGCCATCAGGTTGAAATAAGTAGTCAGTTGCCTTTGTTTGTCTGGCGTGAGGTAAGCCATCTAGGCAGTTGTATTCAAGCTTGCACCCAGGAATGTTATCTTTTGAGAGGGTACCAGTTGTGATTTCTTTTCTTTTACTGTGTACCCTAGGCATGCTAGAAGCCTTTTCACAAACGCCAGTTGTCGTAGAAGAGTGTCCTTGTTCTCTGCTTGAATGAGACAGCCGTCCAAGTAAGGATATACTTGAATACTACTTTGTCTGCAAAATGCAATTACTGGTGCCAGGCACTTTGTAAAGACCCTGGGCGCAGTAGATAAGCCAAAGGGCAGTGCAGAGAATTGGTAATGTATTAAGCCAGCCTTGAATCTGAGGTATCTTCTGAATGACTGTCTTATTGGGACATGCAGATATGCCTCTTTTATATCTAAAGTCACCAGCCAAGCATTCTTGCCCAGCATGGGCAGAAGCTGTTGTACAGTGTGCATTTTGAATTTTGGAATGTCCAAGTATGTGTTCAAAATTGATAAATCCAGTATTGGCCACCAGGCCTTGTCCTTTCTGGGTACCAAGAACAGTCTTGAGTAAAAACCTTATCCTTTTTCCTGTTCTGGTACTGTCTGAATGGCCGCCATATCCATGAGGGACGTAACCTGTTTTTGTGCCTCTGCCCATTGTTTTTTTGGCAGATCTGGCCAACCATTTGTCATTGGCAGAGTGTGGAAATGGAATCTGTATCCTTGTGATACGATGTTTAGTACCCACTTGTCCTGGGTTATCAACTGCCAATTTTGAGCAAAAAGTGCAAATTTTCCCCCTATGGGTGCTGCCAAAAGATAAGTGCTTGCTGTAGGCAGAGGGAAGTCATTGGGATTGCTTTCTGTAAGTTTGCGCTTTATCTCCTCCAGATTTGGAGGTGGATGCGCCCCATTGCTTTGACCTGTATGAGTCTTGATCCTGGTACCTGGAACCCTTAGGGCGTCTGGATTTGCCCCTTTGAGCTCTGTCTGACACAGGAAAGAACCAATTTTTTGTAGGCCAGTGTCTACTGAATCTAGGTGGCTGCACTTGCAAGAAATCTTTAACAGTTTGCATAGGCTTAGCTTTGTCTTCCATTTTCTTTAAAACCTCTTCTGCCTTAATGCCAAACAGAGAATCATGCTGTAAAGGTGCATCTAGTAATTTAGCTTTAACATGATCTGGCAAATTTTGTTCCTTTAACCAGGCATGCCTCCTAATCACAGATCCATTAACTGCGGCCCTGCAGGAGGCCTCTAAAGAATCAAAACCACATTGCAAAGTATGCTTTCCAACTTGTTCAGCTGAATGCAATTATTACTGCAAATCCTTATTTTCTGCACAGTCTGAAATCAACATTATTTTCTGTTTCAGCAATCCCATAACATGTTGTTGGTCCTTAAGCATACGAAATTGACAGTTTAAGGCCCTGACTGCCAAGGTGTTGCAGATGTATAGACCTTTTTTCACCATCTGTCCAGCGCCCTTGAATCTCTGTTGGAGGGGGTAGGGTTTTTTTCTGTTGAGGCCTTAACTCCCTTTGGTCCCTGTGAAATAGTTTCAGGATCAGCAGCAGACTTTCTAAATAAAAATTTATGAGAGTCAGGGACCCTGTAATATCCGTCAGGCTTACTGGGAGCCGGAGGTAAGGAGTCAGGGGTCAGGCTTGACTCCGAAAACACATCATCCACAATGTCTATAACAGGAGGAATGGCTAAAGCCTTGTGCTGAGGGAGAAGGAGGAAATATCTGAGTCTCCTTTTTGATTCTGAGAAGTCTTGACTCTCCTAGTGAAAATGCTCCCTCAAAGTATGCAAGGTTTCTCCAAATGAATAATCCTCAGGAGGAGATGCAGATGGAATAGAGTCCTCAGCATCAGAATCCTCATAGGGAGGTAAAGATAATTCCTGCTCAGAAGAGGAATCAGAAGAAATAGAAACCTGATCTGAAGATTTAGTCAGTGTCTTGCCTAGGCCTCTTACCTGGAGGAGGATGGGTACCCCTGATCAAGGTAACAAGGTCTTCAGCCATTTTGATAATCTGTTATTTAGGCATGGAGGCCTGAGCATGTGGCTCAGGTGTCAGATTTTTAGTTTTAGAAGGTGGTTTTCCCTTTGGTTTTGCAGCTTTTGTCTGTTTGACATAAAAATGTTGAGGTCTGAATACACCCCTGATTAGAGTTATTAGATCTTCAGCCATTTTTATCGGGGTTTTTTTTTTTATGGCATAGAGGCCTGAGCATGTGGCCTGGGCGTCGGATTTTTAGACATGGCTCGAGATTTAGGCCTTAGTAATGAAGGAGGCGTTGATTTAATATGCAAGTCCATAAGCCTGAATACACCCTCAGAAGCCAGTGCCTGCACAGCGGCTCCGGACCCATCATAGGTTCATAGGTTTGTACTAGGCTATCTGCCCTAGGGCATTTATAAGCCTAGCCAGAGTGTGTGTGGCTTTCACCACCCCCTAGGATGAGAATACTATGCCCATTTAGGGTTTAGTTTACTGTGCCTCTGTCTAGCAGTGACACAGAGATGACCCCCAGGGTAAACTTACGATCTCCCATCCACTCGTCAAGACTTCTCTTGAATATAGTCAGTGAGGGGCTCTGCCTAACATGGATTGGGATTCTGTCCCAGAGTGTAGGGAGCCTCTGGGTTATGAATCTGTCCCTCCAGCACGTCCTATTTATTTCTGTGTTGAGGTTTAAGTCTCTTGCTCTCGTGGCTCTGATGGATTTGGATTTTTTGAGGTGGAGCATGTCCATTAATTCCGGATTGGACATGGCCTTGTACGTTAGGCACAGGTCACCTCTGAGTAGGCGGTATGCGACTGAATAGAGCTGGAGTTTTTTCAGTCAGGCAGCATATGACATATGTTTAAGACCCTTTATCCTCTTGGTGAGGAACTTTTGGGGTCTTTCCAACTGCTGCAGGTGTCAGGTAAGATACATCCCAAATGGGGCATTGTACTCAATCATTGGCCTAATAAGAGATGAGTACAGGGGCACAATGACCTCTCTTGATCTAGATGTGAAACCCTTCATGATAAGGTGGGCAATATAGAAGGTCTTCCTAACCACTTTGGCAATGTGAGTGTCAAATCAAAGGTAGAGACATCCACGGGTTCCATAGTTGAAGTATCTCGCGGCATACCAGACTCTGAATGGGTCTCAGTAGAGGCCTGCGAATCTGAAGTAGCGGGTATCAGGGGCTGCAAAAGCACCTCGCTGAGTACCGGCGAACTGGTGACTGGCTTAGGAGAAGCACTGTCGGCAGCTTTGGACTTCGGCGGCCTGCCTCTGTCTTTATTTTTGCGTTTTCTTGGAATGTCGGTAGTTGGGTGGCTTATCGAAGACATATCAGGATAATTGAACAGAGCACCAAAATATTTAAAAGCGAAAATATACAGACGACAGATAGTTTGTGGTTTAAATAAGGCACAAAACTGACAGCGAGGTACGTCGTGGTCAGGCCCTAGGCAAGGAATACAGTACAAATGAAAATCTTTATGAGGTATTTGCTTTCCACAAGTAATGCAATTATTTACTTTTACTGGCATCGGTTTAGAGCAAGAAAAAGTTTTCCCAACAGGGTACTTAGCTTTTAGTTGAAGACTTCGGTTCTGAAATTCGAAAATGAAAATTTCAGGAGTCAGCCGACTGCCACTTGCGAACTGTTTCTGCTTCAGGCACCACACGGCAAGAATGACTGGTGTAATGGAGTCGGCTGCATGTTTTATACTCCTGACGACCAGACATCACGGAAGAAGGACAGCAACCGACGCAGGACCCAAGACTTTGTTAATCAGGCCGGGGCTACTGCAAACAGATAACCCAAATGTGATGACTGAAACAGTGAAACATGAAGAAAGTACAGTTGTGTACCTACCATAAATGTAGATGTTCGAGTGTATTCACTGTTGCAGTCATTACACTTGGGTTATCCTGCTGGCAGGCGACCCGTAGTCGGCCCGCCTTCCAAAGTCTTGGTCCGACTTTGGTTGCTGTCGCATCTAACCTAACGTCAGTGCACCAGGGGTATAAAAGTTGCAACCAACACCATTTTCTTCAGTTTTTCTTGCCCCAGATGTCAGGTGCCCCCAGATAGGAAGGCTGAAAAGATACAAATATGCCAAAAACCATGCATATATTACTATAAACATTTAATTAATCTACAAGCAAATACACCACATAGGTTGTATAGAGTTGAGAAGTACAGAATAGTCCCAGCAAAGAGGGGGACGGTGGGTGGGTAACCTGGACTGCAACAGTGAATACACTCGAACATCTACATTTATGGTAGGTACACAACTGTACTATGTTCATCATGTTTCACTGTTGCAGTCATTACACTTGGGTAGAATCCCAAAGCTGAGGTTGGGTGGCTGGGTCTAGAATGGATTTGGCGAGGCTAACAAGCCCTGCAGAACTGCAGTGGAAAAGCCTGCTCTGGATTTGGAGTAGAGACATAGGTGGTAGTGCTTGGTGAAAGTGTGCACTGAGCTCCAGGTTGCAGCTTCTAAAATGTCTTTGGTTGGTACCCCACTGAGGAAAGCTGCTGAAGTGGCTGCTGCTCTGGTAGAATGAGGCCTAATGCCCTTAGGCACAGATTTGCCATGTTGTGCATAACAGAAGCAGATGCAGTGTCCTATCCATTTGGAGATTGTCTGCTTTGTAATAGTCTTTCCTTGTGATCCTGCAGCATATGCTACAAACAGTTGCTCAGTCTTTCTGAAAGCTTTTGTTTTGTCCAAGTAGAATCGTAGCTGCCTGTGTATATCCAAAGCGTGCATAAGTCTTTACCCTTTATTCTGGGGATTTGGGTAGAAAGTAGGCAAATGAATGGTTTGATTTAAGGCCACATTGGAAACCACTTTTGGGATGAATGTTGGGTTTGTCCTGAGAGAAACCTTGTCCTGATGAAAGATGAAGAAAGGTTCCACAGCCATCAATGCCTGTAACTCGGAGACTCTTCTTGCTGAAGTTATTGCTAGGAGCAGAGCAGTTTTCCATGACAAGTATTTTAGATCAGCTGTGCTGGCTGGTTCAAATGGAGGTAGTGTTAGTTTTTCTAAAACAAAGTTGAGGTCCCAAGTAGGTACTGGTGCTCTCCTAGGGGGTCTTACATTCTTTGCCCCTCTGAGGTACTGTCATAGTAGATGTGAAAAAATAGGTATTGTAATGAGCTGAAATGGCAGAGGCATTTTAATAGATGAAAAAGAGAGGTCTTTGTCCAACATCTCAGTCAGGTATTGCAAAATCTGAGGTATATTAGGGACCAGTGGGTCAAGCCCTTGTGCCTGGTTCCAAGCACAGAATCTCTTCCATTTTTCTGCATAAGATTTCCTAGTGCTGGGCCTCCTGGCTTCCAAAATTACATCCATAACAGCTTTAGAGAGAGGTGCAGTCTGAGTGGCTACATTATCTGCCATGCTGCCAGGTTTAAGGTTCTGGGTTGACTTTGCAGAATCTGATTTGTTTTGCTGTGTCAGAAGATGAGGGATTTGAGGTAGAGGCCAAGGTGGTCCTTGAGACAAAGTCTTTAGGATTGGGTACCACTGCTGGCGTGGCCAGTCTGGTGCAATCAGGATCATTTTTGGCCTCTCTTGTCTGACTTTTAGAAGCACCTTGGTGAGAAGAGGCATCGGAGGGAAGGCATAGACTGTCAGGTTTTTCCAGCTGAATGATAGAGTATCCACTTTCCATACTTGAGAGGGATAAGTCCTTGGGCAAAATTTATGTATTTGGCAATTGTAAGGGGAGGCAAAAAGATCTGTGTCTGGGCGTCCCCATTCCCTTGTTATCATGTTGAACACTTGTGGATTTAGCTTCCATTCATGAAGATCCAGGAGATTTCTGCTTAGTTCATCTGCCAGTGTATTTTTTGTTCCTGGCAGGAATTGTGCTTGCAGATGTACCTGGTAGATCAGTGCTGTGTTCCACAGAGTCATGGCTTGTCGGCATAGGGGGTAGGAATGTGTTCCCCCTTGCTTGTTTATGTACCACATAACTGTGGTATTGTCCATCTTTATTAATAGTTGCCCTGGATGTATTAGGTCCTTCAAGGCTCAGGGCATTCTGTACAGCTAGCATCTCTTTTTGATTGATGTGAAGATGCTTTTGTTCCTTGGGCCACATGCCCTGAATACATTTTCCTGCCATATGTGCTCCCCAGGCATAATCCGTTGCATCTGTTGTTATTGTCTGCCTGGCTGTAGGTAAGGTGAAAGGCTGTCCCTTGTTGTGGTGACAGGCCTGGGACCACCATCGAAACTCCTGTTGTAGATAGGGAATTAAGGTTATGATTGTCTCTAGGCTGTGACAATACTGAGTCCAAACACTTTTTAGATAACATTGTAGTTTCCTCATATGCAGTTTTGCATATGGAATTAGTAGAATGCAGGATGCCATGAAACCCAGGGCCTGCAGAATTTTTCTTGCAGGGAGCTGGATCTTTGTTGACATCATTTGAAAGTAATGAGTCAGTTGACTTTGTCTGGCGTGAGATAAGCCATCTGGGCAGTTGTATTTAAGCTTGCACCCAGGAATATTATCTCTTGAGAGGGCACTAGATTTGATTTATTTTCGTTTACTGTGTACCCTAGACAAATTAGCAATCTTTTTACAAACGCCAGGTGCTTTAGAAGAATGTCCTTGCTCTCTGCTTGAATAAGGCAGTCGTCCAAGTAGGGATATACTTGAATTCCTTTTTGTCTGCAAAATGCAATTACTGGTGCCAGGCATTTTGTGAAGACCCTGGGCGCAGTAGATAAGCCAAAGGGCAGTGCAGAGAATTGGTAATGCATTGAGCCTGCTATAAATCTGAGGTATCTTCTGCACGATTGTCTGATTGGGACATGCAGGTATGCCTCCTTGAGATCCAAAGTAACTAGCCAAGCCTCCTTGCCCAGCACAGGCAGAAGTTGTAGTGTTAACATTTTGAATTTTGGAACATCCAGCAAAGTATTTAGTATTGACAGGTCCAGCATTGGTCTCCAGGCTTTGTTTTTCTGGGTACTAAGAAAAGTCTTGAGTAAAATCCTTGTCCCTGTTCTTCTTGTGGAACTTCTTGAATAGTTCCCATATCCATAAGAGCAGCAATCTGTTTTTGTGCCTCTGCCCATTGGTTTTGTGGCAGGTTTGGCATACCTTTTAGTTTTGGAAGTGTGTGGTAGTGGAACCTGTCCCCCTGAGAAACTACATTCCGCACCCATAGGTCTTGGGTGATCATGTGCCAATTTTTTGAGAAAAGTGCTAGCTTTCCCCCTAGGGGTGCTGTCAACTGGTAAGAGCTTGGCATTTGCAGAGGGAAGTCATTGTGACCGTTTCCTATAAGGTTGTGATTTGTCTTCTCCTCCTTTGGGGGCTGAAGCACCCCATTGTTTAGGTCTGCAGGAGCCTTGGGGCTGAGATCTGCCTCGTGGGCATCTGTAATCTGCCTCTTTGTCGCCTGTCTGACACTGGAAAGGAACCACAAAGAGATGAAGGCAAAATGAATTAAACTAGTAACAACTGCTGAATTTTGCCAAGGACACCACAAAGGAAGCTCGCACTCCACCAGAAACTCCGTTTATTAAAGTACAATGAAAAATAACGCTGGAAATCCAAAATACGTTTTCGATCAACTATCTTCATCAGAATGAGCATAAAACACTTGATTAACATCCTTACTAGTTATATACCCTATCCAATTAACAAAACAATACAATTGATTGTCAAGTAGTAAAAATAATGTCAATTAGTAAAAATAATTTAAACCTAGCAAGCAATTTTTTAAAAACTCATACAAACAGCCTTAAAAATAATTAAATAAAGTATTTATATTACTAAATTATGTAAAATAAACATACTTAATTTAAAAACATTCTAAATAGTAATATTACAGATTAAAAACACTAATTATAAAACTATTACCCTGTTTTGAATGCAAAATGTATATTTAGGCAGTATATGGAAAATGTTGACATCTAGTGGCTTAATTGTGTAAATGCAAGAAGCTTACAATTTTGCTGATCTAAGTTTTAAAACTGGCTTAATAGACAAATAGTCATTTAAACCTGGAAATTTATTACTATCTAATACTATTTGCCAGTATAACTCTTTATATTCCAATTTATCTTCCCATAATCCACCCCTTATATCCTTGGGTACAGAGTCCAACACAAAGAAAGAAAAATCTGCTTGTGGGCAAGAAATTTGATGTCTAAACAATGCATTCTTCATATTCTGTTTTTTGATTTCATACAAATGTTCATAAATGCGACATCTCAATTTCCTTTCTGTTTTTCCCACATAAAAAGAGGTGCAAAAGTTGCATGTTACTAAATATACAATGCCATAACTGTTGCAATTAAATGTACCTCTGCTAATAAGTGTTTTATTCCTAGCTTCCAAAAAAATCTCCTTTCTATTGTTTACCCTAGGGCATTGGGAACAAAAACCACATTTGTATGTTCCCACCCCACGTGGACCAATATTCTTAGCTTTAGAACCTCCATATTCAAAATGTTTTGAAGGCCAGTTTCTGCTAAATCTAGGTGGTTGATACTGTAAGAAATCTTTCACCGTTTGCATTGACTTTGCTTTATCCTCCATTTTCTTTAACACCTCTTCTGCCTTAACACCAAACAAAGTATCATGCTGTAGTGGAGCATCCAATACTTTTACTTTAACATGGTCAGGTAAACTTTGTTCTTTCAACCAAGCATGTCTTCGAATAACTGAGCCTGTAACTGCAGCTCTACAAGAAGCCTCTAATGAATCAAAACCACATTGCAGAGTATGCTTTCCCACTTGTTCAACTGCATGCAATAATCCTGCATTTTCTTTACTGTCAGGACTTTCTATATTTGTAACCATTTTCTGCTTTAACAATGACATGAGATACTGTTGATATTTAAGCATGTGAAACTGACAGTTTAAAGCTCTTACAGCTAAAGTAGCAGAAGTGTAAACTTTTTCTCCATCTGTCCAGAGCTCTGGAATACCTATCTGAGGGGACAGGATTTTTGGCAGTGGAAGCTTTAACCCCTTTAGGACCCTGAGAAATTGTTTCTGGGTCTGCCGCAGGGTTTTTGTAAAGAAATTTATGAGAGTCAGGGACCCTGTAGTACCTGTCTGGCTTTACTGGTGCAGAGGGTAAAGAATCTGGAGAAAGACTGGATTCAGAAAAATCATCATCTACAACATCAAGCACAGGGGAGTTAGCCAGGGGCCTGTGCTGAGGTAATAAAAGGAAATCTCTGAGCCTTTTCTTGGATTCTGAGTAATCCTGGCTCTCCCAATGGAAATGCTCCCGCATGGTGTGCAGGGTTTCCCCAAAAGAATGCTCCTCGGGCGGTGTGGCTGAAGGAATGGACTCTTCAGCATCAGAGTCCTCATAAGGAGGGAGAGAATAGCCCTGATCAGAAGAAGAATCAGAGGAAATGGAAACCTGATCAGAGGAATCATAATCAGTGTCTTGCCTAGGCCTTTTGTCAGGAGGGGGATGGGAGCCCCTGATTAAAGTAATAAGGTCTTCGGCCATTTTAAGCATCTGTTTCTTTGGCATGGATGACTGTTCTGGAAAATGCTGCACTTGCTTCCTTGTCTTTAATGGTATTTTGGACTTTGCCTTTGCTGCTGTAGTAGCCTTAATTGTAAGCTGTGAAGGTCTGAAAACATCCTCAGAAGCCGGTGCCTGCTCAGCGGCTCCGGACCCATCTGAGGGGATAGTTTCCGTAGGCCCAATACCTTGAGTTTCCACAGGCCTCGGTGTCTCCACGTGGCTGTCGGTTACGGCCTGTGGCTCTGAGGTAGCGGGTGTCAGGGACTGCGAAAGCGCCTCACTGAGGACCGGCCTAGAAGAGGCTTTGTCGTCGGTTTTGGACCTCGGATGCCTGTCTTTTTCTTTGTCTCTGCGTTTTTTATGCATTCTGGACTTTGGTTGATCCGACAGCATTATATAATTAAATCTTCGTCCAAAATAATGTAAGGCAAAATCAAACCGACGTTTAATAGTGTGTTTATTGAATCTAGCACAAAACAGACAACTAGTAACGTCGTGGTCAGGGCCTAGGCAAGGAATGCAGTAAGAGTGAAAGTCCTTATGAGGTATTTGCTTCCCACAAGAAATACAATTATTAACTTTTACTGACATCGGTCTAGAGCAAGAAAAAGTTTCCCCAACGGGGTACTTAGCTTTATTGAAGACTTCGGTTCTGAAATTCAATTTTGAAAATCTCAGGAGTCGGCTGACCGGCACTTGCGAACTGCTTTTGCTTCGGGCACTGCGCGGCAAGAAAGACTGAAGAAAATGGCGTCGGTTGCAACGTTTATACCGCTGGTGCACTGACGTCAGGGAAGATGCGACAGCAACCGACGCCGGACCAAGACTTTGGAACTTGGGCCGACTACGGGTCGCCTGCCAGCAGGATAACCCAAGTGTAATGACTGCAACAGTGAAACACGATGAACATCATCTACCCCATTCACTGAAACGGCTTCCTATCCATGTGAAGCAGAGTTCCTGCTTAAGCCAATTCAAGTGCAACTTGGACAACTGGATGGGGAACAGCAAATTCATCACTGGTTTAGCACCTATGTCTCTAATGGACATAGGCAGCCTGTAAATGGTTCATCTTCAAGGCCCCTGCTTGTAAACGTTTCACGTCCTTAGCCCCTGCTTACACGCACCAAGGGTACCAGACCTTGTCTGGCTAGGCTTAAAAAGACTCTTGTGGTCATTACCCTAAGTAAATACCCATGAACCCTCACCATTCTTATCCACAGCACCTAGAAAGGAGGGAGACATGTGGCACAATTACGAAGCAAACTAGAGTCACAGACTGCCTTCAGACATTTTCAGGCATATACTTAGCTGTGTGCAGATATCAAATCCATGTTCAATTTTTCATATTTCATCATCGACCCCCCCCCCCCCAAAAAAAATCACTTAGTTTACTAATTACCTTTGCTTCAAAGCAGACTCTTCCCTTTTTCACACCATGCGTAGCTTTTGCACCAGACCACAGCAATGGAAATGTGACAGACAACAGGGGGTTTCCACTACACCTCTCCTTTCCCATTTGGAAGTGGAGATCACAGTTGTCTGTTAAAAAATAAGCAAAGTGACTGAAATCTGGACATTTTAGAGCTTACAAAGCCTTGCACATCTTGATACTACACAACATGAAGAAATATGTACATTGATCTGTGGAATACTCATGTCCAAATGATTCATCAAGTTATGTAACATCCACATTTTCAGTACACCAAAAACAGAAAATGGCTATCACTTGATAAGCACATGTTTTGCATTACAGCTAAGTGAATGAACTAGACAAAAACCCTCGAGTATAAGAATGAAAAAAGAAACATCCTCACTGTAACAGTGGATCCTACAATGCATAAGGCTTTCGAGGAAAAAAAAAATCAAACAGAAAATGGTTTGCACAGCACATTATGCATATGTCATATGTTCAACTTTCCAGATGTGTTTCTCCTAGCTAAACCTTTAGCAATACCATCCCCATTAATATCTGTAAGAAAGGAAGTGCCAAGCGTATACACTATTCAAGTTCTTTTTTTTTGGGAAGAAATGATCTGTAAAGGGGGCGGGGGCAGACTACTGTTTAGTTACTGAATAAACCCAGTTCTTAAAATTTACTGTTGTAATCATTCTCCCCCAGTTAAAATCTGGTGAGAAAGTATGAATAGGGTCTACGTCAGAACAATGAAAATGCAAACTCTCGAAATTCACATGCGCAAATAAGCAGAAATAGCATCAGAGTTTGCGTTTTCGTTGTTCTGAAGACCCGTATGAATACACTATTTATAAGTCTTCAACTAAAAGGCTAAGGTAGACAATACCTCAATGGGTCTGACATCATCTCCCATCGGTGGGACTGGTGAGATCAGAAAAGCTTCACTCCCCATGAAATTCTGCACAAGTAATATGAGGCCATGATGCCTATTAGGCAATCAGCTGAAAAGTACAAAGTGTTTGAAACTTATGAGTAAAAGGCTGTATGAAAAACAGCAGACTGAACCAATGGCGGATACACCTTGGACTGTCTTAGGTACTCGGAAGGTGAAGGACAGAATGGGCTGATTTGTCAAACTTTGTTAAAAGCTAAACAGCAGCTTTGGACTAATTTAGAAAAACATATTCTTGATATACAGGGTAATAGAAAGTACAGTTGTGTACACTTACCATAAATGTAGATGTTCTTTTCACTGTTGCAATCATTGCACTTGGATTATCTGCCTGCAGGTAAGCCTTCAGTCGGCCCGAGTAACAAAGACTTGGTATTTCTGCGTCAGTTGCTGTCTCTCCAGGACTGACGTCAGGTTGTCAGGGGTATAAAAACAGGCAGCCGACAACATTACATCAGTTTTTCTTGCCCCAAATAAGGAGCTAAGTTATGCTGGGGAGAACACCACCAGTAAAAAGTAAATACCCCTGAAAGGGGTGAGTAATAGACAGACAAGAAAGACAGAGAGGAAAGAGAGAGAGAGAGAGAGAGAGAGAGAGACAAGGGGGCTTGAGGGAGGGAAACTAGGACTGCAACAGTGAACGCACTCGAACATCTACATTTACAGTAAGTGTACACAAATGTACAAAGTTCTTTGCGTTTCACTGTTGCAATCATCACACTTGGGTTGATTCCCAAAGCTGATGAAAGGGTGGAGGCAGTCAAGAAGAGATGGGGCTGGCTAGTATGCCCTGCAGGACTGCTGTTGCAAAACCCGTCACTGGATTTGGAAAAGATAGGCAAGTGGCAATGCTTGGTGAAGGTGTGTACAGAATTCCATGTAGCACCTTCCAGGATGTCTCTGGTAGGGACTCCCTTGAGGAATGCTGTAGAGGTAGAAGTTGCCCTAGTGGAATGTGTTCTGACCCCCTGAGGGGTTGGTTTCCCATGGTGCTTGTAGCAGAAATGGATGCAGTATGCTATCCATCCGGAAATTGTTTTGAAATGGCCTTGCCCTCTGCCCCTGGTGCAAAGCTGACTAGTAACTGGTCAGATTTCCTGAAGGGCTTAGTCCTATCAAGGTAGAATCTGAGCTGTCTGTGCACGTCCAAGGAGTGCAGGATCCTTTCCCCTTTATTTTGAGGATTAGGGAAGAAGGTTGGCAAATGGATAGATTGGGTTACAGCCACACTGGACACCACTTTAGGCATAAAGGAAGGGTTAGTCCTGAGGGAAACCCTGTCAGCATGGAAAATAATGAAGGGTTCCACACCCTTAAGTGCTTGCAGCTCAGACACTCTTCTAGCTTAAGTGATGGCCAGAATAAAGGCTGTTTTCCGAGAAAGGAATTTTAACTCTGCTGACGCTGCAGGCTCAAAGAGGGGTAACGTGAGCTTTTCCAGTACAAAGTTAAGATCCCAAGCAGGGGTGGGTGCTCTCCCTGGTGGCCTTAAGTTGTTTGCCCCTCTCAGGAACTGTTTGATAAGAGGGTGAGAGAAGAGAGGTGGCTCAGCATTGTAATGAGCCAAGATGGCAGATGCATGAATCTTAATGGAGGAGAAGGATAGGCCTCTGTGTAGGTCTGCTAAGTAATCCAGGATTAGAGGTAAGGAGGGCAATGCTATGCCCTCTCCTTTAGAATGAGTCCAGGAACAATACCTTTTCCACTTATCAGCATAGGATTTCCTTGTACTAGGTCTTCTGGCTTCAAGAATGAGGTCCAGCACCTGCTTGCTTAGGCTGGTCACTGGGGGAGATTTTAAGGAATAATCCAGGCTGCAAGACTCATGGTTTGCAGTTGTGGATGCAAGATCTGTCCCCCCTGCTGAGTGAGGAGGGTTGGGATCTGGGGTAGGTATCAGGCTGTGCAGTAGTGGGTACCAGTGCTGGCGTGGTCAGTCCAGGGCCTGGCAGGAATTGAGCTTGCAGATGAATCGATGTCCAAGGCCGTGCTCCACAGGGCCATGGCTAGCCTGCAGAGAGGGTAAGAGTGGGATCCCCCTGCTTGTTGATGTACCACATAACTGTGGTGGTGTCTGTTTTTATTAGCAGGGATCCTGGTGAGAGTAGGGACCTGAAAGCTGTCAGAGCATGCTGAACAGATAGCATCTCTTTTTGGTTGAGGTGCAGAGGAGTTTGACTTGGGCTCCAGTGGCCCTGAATGCACTTGTCCAGGTGTGCCCTCCAGGCATGGTCTGATGCGTCTGTGGTTAGGGTCTGGGCGGCATGGGGTTGAGTAAAGGGAAGTTCTTTGTTGTGGTTGCATGCTGCTGCCCACCAAAGAAACTCTGTCCTTAGACAAGGTATGACGGTTTCAGGTCTTGAGAATGTTGGCACCAAAGACTTTTTATGTACCATTGAAGTTTCCTCATATGCAGCCTGGCATATGGAATTAGTAGGATGCAAGAGGCCATGAACCCTATGGCCTGCAGGAGTTTCCTTGCGGACAGCTGGTTCTGGTGGCCATTTGAGCGTAGTAGCCTGTCAGGCTTGTTTTTCTGGAGTAAGGAATGCCATCTGGGATGCTGTGTCCAAGCTTGCTCCCAGGAATACAATCTTTTGACTGGGGACTAGTTTTGATTTCTTTTCATTGATAGTGTACTCCAGGGAGGTTAGAAGGTTCTTTACAAACGTCAGGTGCTGCAACAGCTGTTCCTGACTGTTTGCCTGAATCAGGCAATCGTCCAAGTACGAGTAAATTTGAACTTTTCTCCGTCTGCAATATGCAATGGCTGGAGCCAGGCATTTTGTAAATACTCTGAGCAGTAGATAAGCCAAAGGGAAGTGTAGAGAACTGATAATGCATAGATCCTGCCCTGAAACATAGGTATTTCCTGCATGAGTCCTTAATGGGATGTGCAGACAGGCTTCTTTTAGATCTAGGGTGACTAACCAGGCATCTTTGGACAGCATAGAAAGAAGCTGCTGAAGGGTGAGCATTTTGAATTTTGGTACCACCAGGAAGGTGTTTAGAGTGGAAAGATCTAGGACTGGGCGCCAAGTACCCGCTTTTCTGGGTACCAGGAAAAGTCTGGAATAAAACCCTTGACCCATCTGTTCTGCAAGAACAGGCTGAATTGCCCTTATGGAGAGCAGGGACTGAACCTGGTTTTGTGCCTCTGCCCACTCGTTTGGAAGAAGGTCTGGGAACCCTTTTGGGGTTGGCAGTGAGTGGAAGTAAAAATTTGTACCCCTGGGATACAATATTGAGGACACATCGGTCTTTGATGATGGATGCCCAGTTTTTTGCATGATGGGCAAGTTTTCCTCCTAGGGCACGAGCAGTTGTGCAGAGGTGAGGAGTGGAATAGAGAAGTCATTGTGAATTCTTTCTATAAGGGGGTGGCTTAGCACTCCCTACTTTTAAAGTGGAGGCACTCCATTGCTTAGATCTCTGCATACCCTGAGACTGTAGTCAGGGGGTCAGTTTTCCCTGGGTCTAGTTTGAGATGGCCTTGAGAGGGCTGAAAAAGACCAATGTTTCGAGGGGCAATGCCTACTGAATCTAGGAGGCTGAACTTGCAAGAAATCTTTGACTGTCTGCATAGATTTAGCATTTTCTTCCATCTTTTTTTATAACCTCTTCTGCCAAAAAGATTGCCCTTGTTCAAAGGGGAGTCTAGTAATTTTGATTTGACATGGTCTGGCAAAGTCTGTTCCTTAAGCCAAGCATGCCTTCTCAGTACAGAACCAGTGACTGCTGCCCTGCAAGATGTTTCTGGGGCGTCAGAGCCACACTGCAACATATGCTTGCTGACTTGGCTTGCAGAATGCATAAGCTCTTGTAATTCTTTATTTTCTGCACAGTCTGTAAAGGTAGCTAATTTTTGCTTAATTAGTTCCATAATATGTTGCTGGTATTTCAGCATGTGAAACTGGCAATTCAATGCCCTAATGGCGAGAGTTGCAGAGGTGTATACTTTTTTACCCCATCTGTCTAAAGCTTGGGAATCCCTGTCCAAAGGGATGGATTCTTAGCTGTAGTTGCTTTTATACCTTTAGGCCCCCTGGGAAATGACCTCTGGGTCAGCAGTAGGATTTTTGAAAATAAATTTGTGAGAGTGAGGGACTCTGTAGTACCCCATCTTATTTCCTTGGAGCAGGGGGTAAAGTATCAGGAGTTAGACTGGATTACATAAAAACATCATCCACAACATCCAAACTGGAGGCACTGCTAAAGGTCCATGTTGTGGCAAATGTAGAAATTCTCTGAGTCTCTTTTTGGACTGAGGATAGTCTTGGCATACCCAGTGGAAATGCTGTCTTAAAAGTATGTAGGGTTTCACCAAAAGAAAAATCCTCTGGAGGGGAAGTAGAGGGAATGGATTCCTCTGCATCTGAATCCTCATAAGCAGATAAGGGCATGTCTTCATATTCAGAAACCACACGGTCGGGCTCCTTGTCTGTTAAAGCTGCCGGGGACAGGTCTCTTTCTCTTAGCAGGAGAAGGCTGGCTTCCCCTAATCGGCATAATCAGGTCTTCTGCCATTTTAAGCATTTGATATTGTGGCAATGAAGCACGTGCTTCAGATTGGGTCGTCTGTTTTTTAGGCATAGCTTATACTCTTGGCCTTAGAAACTCGGTAGTATTAGACAGAACTGAAGTCGTCATTGGTTTGTGTCGAATATCGGTAGTGCAAAGAACTTTCTCAGAAGCCGGTGCCTGCACAGCGGCTCTGGACCCATCCAAGGTAGAGACATCCGCGGGTTTCGTAGTCAAAGAAGAGTCTCGCGGCATACTGGACCTCTGATTGGGTCTTGGTAGCGGCCACTAAATGCATCGAAGTGGGCATCAGGGGCTGCGAAAGCGCCTCAATGAGTACCAGCGAACTAGCGACTAGCTTAACGGAAGCATCGTCGGCAGTTTTGGACCTGTGCTGTCTGTCTCTGACTTTATCTTTATTTTTTTTTCAGAAGATCGGTAGTCGGTTGGTTTACTGAAGCCATTTCGGAATACAGAGATTGAGAGCGAATGTATTTAGCGAGAATAAGAGCACGACGACGAATACTTCTGAAGTTGAACAAAGCAGACAGCGAGGTACATCGTGGTCTAGGCCTAAACAGGTGACACAGTAAGAATGGAAATCTCGGTGTGGTATTTGCTTTCCATAGGCGAGACAATTGTTAACTTTTTCTGACATTGATTAGAGCAAGAAAAAAGGATCCCCAACAGGGTACTAAGCTTTAGAAGGCTTCAAAATTATTCAATTCGGAAACGAAAACTCAGGTAGCGGCCGACCAGTACTCGTGCAAACAGCTTTTGCTTCGGGCTCCTCGGCAAGGAACACTGATGTAATGGCCCCTGAAGTCAGTGCTGGAGCGACAGCAACAGACGCAGAAATACTAAGTCTCTGGTATTCAGACTGACTGAGGGCTACCTGCAGGCAGATAACCCAAGTGTGATGACTGCAACAGTGAAAGAGGAAGAACATCAGCTGCCATTAATAAAGTAGGAAAGAAAATATAGTAAACTAGGGATCATTTTACTACATTTTGTCTCCTGGTATGAAAAAGTTATAAGGCAGTTCTAGTAGCTGATCTAAAGTACTACAAGAGTCAACTAACACCAGTCTGCCTATACAAACATATACCTATGTAAAAAGAAGTTATGTACCTACCATAACGTTCCATATTAGTTGCCCGTCATCTTGCCTTCCTACTTGCTGGATGGGTTCAGAGCCGATCCTCAGCTCTGACTTGGCCACTTACTACAGTTAGAGAGCTCTTTACTGGCTCGAGGCAATCCCTTATCCCAGAATGTCCAGCGTCAGCTACCCAGATCTCGTTTGAGATAGCTCACATTAGACATAATTATAGAAAATAATCCATTAATAGACCTGGATATACAGTTAATTGTCATGGTTTGTTTGGGAAGCAACTAATAAAACAAATTAGCCAGTTAAACCATTGAGAAACTCCTCTCAATCCTCGAGGAAGGGGGACGGAGGGAGGGACGCAAGAAGGAAGGCGAGATGAACGACAACTAACATGGAACGTTATGGTAAGATGTTAAGTTGTCCAATCTCGCCTTCGTTCTTGCTGGATAGGACAGCGTCCCTAGCAACTCAATCCTGGGTGGCTCATTGGAACAGACTCTTCAGAACTGTAGAACCAAAGGAAGCTCTGCCCCGGGAGACCACATCTACTTTGTAATGAGAAATGAATGTATGAGGATCTGCCCAAGTAGCTGCTGCAAAACTTGAATCTATGGGCAATCTAGATAGAAACGCTACCGAAGAAGCTACTGACCTGGTTGAATGACCTTTGGGTTTTTTGGAAGATCTTTTTATCGCAAATGGTAGGTATGGGCTATGGTGTCTGATGACCATTTTGACAATGTTACTTTAGAAACTGGAAGTTCTTGTTTGTTGTTAGCAAATGAAAGGAACAACTGATATGATTTTCTCATCTCTTTAGTTCTATGGAGATAGAAACGCAGCTGTCTATGCACATCCAGTTGGTGTAATCTGCATTCTGCCTTGTTGGAATGATTAGGAAAAAAGACAGGAAGGTCAACGGACTGATTCAAATTGTGTTCTGAACAAACTTTAGGTAGAAAGGATGGGTTGGTTCTAAGAGAAACTCTATTTTTGTGAAAAACTAGGTATGGAGGGCGAACACATAGCGCATGAAGTTCTGAAACACATCTGGCAGAAGTAATAGCAACTAAGAAAAGAGTTTTCCAAGAAAGAAATTTCAAGGAACATGATGCTACTGGTTCAAAGGGTGTCAGTATCAAGAAGGCCAAAACCAAATTGAGATCCCAAGGTGGAAGGAGCTCCTTTACTGGGGGTCTAAGTAGAGATGTACCTATCATGAAGGCCTTGCAGAGTTTGTGAGACATTATGCTGGAGTTAGAAACTCCAACATGAAAATTTGAAATGGCAGCTAACTGTACTCTGATGGTAGCAGCTGCTGCACCAGAATGAAACAGGTCTAAGAAATCCAAAATCTCGTGTATAGGAGCTGTAAAAGGATCTAAATTTCTGGATTCTGCCAAGTAAGAGAATCATTTCCATTTGCTAGCATAGACTTTCCTTGCATTTGTCTTACGGGAGAAACCGATACCATGCACTGCTGGGAAAATACTGGGGAGCCTGGCTAGGAATGGAAGTGGAGTAACCAAGCTGCGAGCTTGAGAGATTGGAAGGATTGTTGTAGCCCACACCTGATTGATGAATCAAGAGGTCCAGTACTGGGTCCAGAATCCAAGGCTGGGCTAGAAGGTGGAGGTGAAGGAATGGAAACCAAATCTGTCGAGGCCAATAGGGGGCAATGAGGATCATTTTGCAACCCAACAAATTTGCTTTCTGAATGACTTTTGGAATTAGGGGAAGGTGGGAAATGCATAAAGAAGTCCCTGAGGCCAATCATGGACTACAGCATCCCTGGGTGTCTGACCTGGAGGAGGAAGAAGGGAGATGTAAGTGCTCCATTTGTTGTTGAGGGGAGAGAGAGATCGCAGCATGGCTGGCCCCATATGCAAAAAATAAGATCCACAATTTCCTTTTTCAAAGACCACTCATGAGGCATGAGGATCGCCCTGCTGAGCCTGTCCACTATTACGTTGGATGTCCCAGGGATATGTGCGAGGAAATCGCAAATTGCCACAGTCCGAGGGCCTCTCGGCAAAAGGGGTAAGACCTGGTTCCACCCTGTTTGTTGATGTACCAAACCACTGACATATTAGTCTAACTGTATTGCAATAGTCCCAGGCAGGGAGAGAGTCTTGAAAAGCTTGCAATGCTAGGAGAACCGCTCTCATCTCCAGGACGTTGATGTGAAAGTGGTACTCGTGAGGTTGCCAAATGCCTTGGACTGTCTTCCCTAGATAATGCCCCACCACCACCCTATCAGGGAAGCGTCCGTGGTCACTGTGGCAACCGGATGGGGTTCCATGAAAGGTCTGCCCTGAGTAATCAGTGGGGAGACCATCCACCAGGAAAGGTGTCTTTTGCAAGATTCCGTAATTAGCATCATGTGAGGCACGGGTATTTCCTGGAAGGACCATTGTGTGAAAAGAAGCAACTGAAGGATTCTTATGTGAAGGCGTGCTAAGGGAACTAGAAGAATGGCTGCTGGCATGGACCCTAGAGCTTGAAGAACATATTTGACTTGAATTCTTTTGCTCCTCAGGAGAAGTAACAGCTGTTTTCAAAGAATGGGAGGCAATTTTACAATAATTTTTCTTGTGTTTAGCTCTGCTCCTATGTATGTAATAGATTGACAGGGCAGCAAGGCAGAGTTTTCGAAGTTTATTGTGATGCCTAGTTGAGCACAGGATGTGATGGTATAATTTCGTGTCTCTATAAGTTGTTGCCTGGTGGTAGCAGTGAGGAGTAAGTCGTCCACATAAGGAAACACCTGGAATCCTAGACGTTTCAAGTCAGCCGTGACTACTGCCATGCATTTGAACACCCTGGGGGCTGTGGTGAGACCAAAGGACAGAACTCAGAATTGGTAATGATTGGCCCCTAGCCAGAAGCATAGAAATCTCCTGGACGGTCTGTCCATTTTCATATGATAGTATGCGTCCTGAAAATCTATGAAGCACATCCAATTGTCCTGACTCAGAAAGGGGAGAATGGAATGCAGTGTTACCATCCGGAACTTTTCTTTTTGTACAGATTTGTTTAAACTGCTGAGATCCAGAATTGGTCTTCAGTCCCCTGTCTTTTTGGGCACTAAAAAGAAACTTGAGTAAGTTCCGGATCCTACTTGGTCTGCGGGGACTTCCTGGATAGCTTTTTTTTTTTTTTTAACAGTCTTGAAACTTCTGTGACTGCCTGATCCCTTAGATTGGGTAGAACATCTGGGATGGATTTTTTTGAAAAAAAATGGGGTTTATGAAAGGGAATCTTGTAACCTCTGGATATAACGGCTAGTACCCATTTGTCTTTTGTAATATTTTGCCAGGCGATTGGGTACAATGAAAACCTTTCCCCGACTGCCTCCAGAGTTGAGCAGTTGGGCCTCCCTTCAGGGATGTTGATATGGTTTGGAAGAGAATGTATCTCTGTCACCCTGATTTTGCAGACCCCCTCTGTCACGAGGACGGCGTCTGCCATTGTTATTTCCCCCTCTGCCCATGGGGGGGAAAAAAATCACCACGTGCATCAGGCAAAGGTCCCTAGGATTTTTGAAACCACATCTTTCTACCCTTCTGACACATTCGGTATGCTCTGGTAGGAGTGGAAAAACGGACTCCGACATCAGACAGCATCTTGCCTTCCTGCTGGCAGCTGGTAAGCGTTTCTTTCACCTGAGCCCCAACGAGAGAGGAGCCATCAAAGGGGGTAATGGTCAAGGACGCTCTGAAAGGTTCCGCAAACTGACACAGCCGCAGCCAAGAATGTCTCCTAAGAGCCGCTCCCATTCCTGCAGCTCTACTCGCTCCATCGACTGTGTATGAAATCAGCCTCATGGAGGAGTTGACCATTGAATTAAGAGTCAGCAGCTGGGTAGCTACCTTGGCTGAAGCTCCCTCAGCTGCGGGATCTTGTAGATATCTCCAAGCTCTTTCAGGAGATCCCTCTGAAGCCTGATAAAATGGGAGAGAGAGTTCAGGGACCTAAGAGAGAAGGTCGCTGATGAAAACATCCATTTCCCATATCTGTCCATTGCACTAGAGTCTTTATTAGGTGGATGGACAGATTAGGTTTCAGCTAACTCTCTCTTTGTGCCTGCTGCTACCACCACGGCATCAACTGGGACACATTTAGTTAAGAATTGTTTGTCTTGTGGAGCTGTAATGAATTTACTGGGTCTCCTCGGGACAGGTTCCATGGAATCTGGAGCTGACCAAGCCTTTCGAGACACTGCAGACATGAGTGGATCAAAAGGGAGACACCCAGGAGGTGGAAGGTCGGGAACCAAATGCATCCAGGTATACAGACTCATCCTCGGAGGGGGCTAGGGAAGTCCAGCTACGCCTCTGCCTGTAAATCTCAAGGACGTCCGAAAAGGAAACAACTTCGGAGGGGGACTTTGGGGAACCCTCCGATTCATCCGGGTCTGTATCTGAGGTGACAGACTCAGGGGAGTCTTGGTGCTTTCTCTTGCACTTTTTCTTCCGGAAAGCCTGCTCAGATTGCTCTGGGAAGGTTTCGGAAGAAGAGGGTTCACCCAATGGGGTGTCCTGGGGCATAGGTTCCCTACGCTTTGGAGCTAGAGGAGCAAAGGTTGTCAGGCACCAAGGGGGATGGAGCCGATGGAGCAGATAGTGGAGCTGTCTGTGGGAACAGCACTCTCCGCATGATCTCGAAGGCGCTGCAGTCTCGACACAAGGAGGGCTTCAGCTCCAAAGAGACAGGAATCCCACCCTGCTCCGAGGCCGATGTGGAAGCCGAGCTCAACTGAGCCGACGCGCTGAGAGAGAGAGAGCGGAGTCGGAGCCACTTCCCCCCTCGAAGCCAACGAGAGATCTTCAACACCGAGATACCTCGATGGGAGGAAGAACCGAGGTAACTGGACTTAACGTCGGAGCCGAAAGAACCACTATCGGAGCATCCATGGACTCCGGCTACGAAGCATAGTCGGAGGAGGAATCAAAACCGAAGTGGATGAGCCAACGCCTGTTGAGGCGGCTCAAAAGCATTTTAGCAAGGGCCTGTGACTTCAGCAACCTACTGACCACTATCTCCACATCCTGATCCGATAACCTCGAGGACTGAGAGGAGTGGGAAGATTAACGATGACTAGACTTACTTTGAAGTAACGATGATTGAGGCACTGAGCGATCGGCTCCAATGAAGGAGACCTAGCTCGTTTGTGGCTCTGAGACGGCTCCAAAGTAACAAGTGGAGCCGACGGAGGGGGTGTCTTGTCGGTGGAAGATGGCGCAGACACACTTGTTTTGTCAAACTCACAGGTTGGTTCCGAACATGGAGCCGACGGCTTGACTGGTTTCAACGGTTTCATTGGCTGAGATGCTTTAGCCGGAGAATCCTGCTTTAACAATCCATGGAGGATAAGCTTGTTTTTCTGCTCCTGCAAGACCCTTGGACTAGAACTATGACAAACAGCACAAGAGTCCTACAGGTGCGGAGCCCCCAAGCAGTAAACACAACTAGTGTGCCCATCTGTCAGAGACATCTTCTGACAACGAGTCATACTTTTTAAAACCAGAGGTTTTAACTTCCTTAGAAATTTTACCAAAAAGACAAACTACAATAGTAACTAAAAATAAATAAAGACCTTATAGGAGAGCCTCTAACTTAAACGGCTGTCCTTGGGAGAGGGGTACGGGAAGAACTCTAAGTTAAACGAGTTCAGGGAATAACAGAAGGTCTAGCGAATAAGGGGCGGCGGCCAACACAGCACAAAAAAAAACACAGCAAGGACGAGATAAGGGGTTTACAATAAAATAAAAGTACAGTTGTGTACACTTACCATAAATGTAGATGTTAGAGTCTATTCACTGTTGCAGTCATTACATTTGGGTAATCTGCTGGCGGGTTGCCCTCAGTCGGCCTGAATAACAAAGTCTTGGGACCTGCGTCGGTTGCCGTCTCCTCTTCCATGACTTCAGGTCATCAGGGGTATAAAACATGCAGCAGACACCATTTTATTCAGTTTTTCTTGCCCCAGATGTCAGGTGCAGGGGGAGCAAAAAAAAAAAAAAAAAAAAAAAAAAACAGAAATATATGTAAATGCACTTTTAGCAACTAAACTTTACCTTCGTCTAAAAGCAAATACACAACAAACTCTTTAGTGTACAGTGAAGGAAAGAAAAGGTATAGAAAGGGGGATGGCGGGTGGGTAACCCGGACTGCAACAGTGAATACACTCGAACATCTACATTTATAGTAAGTGTACACAACTGTTCTATGTTCTTCGTGTTTCACTGTTGCAGTCATTACAGTTGGGTAGAATCCCAAAGCTATGGATGGGAGGATGGAATTAAACAGCATTAGGAGCGGCTATAAGGCCCTGCAGAATTGCAGTGACAAAGTCGGCCCTGGATTTGGAGAAGAGAGGCAAATAATAATGTTTTGTGAAGGTATGAACAGAGCTCCCAGTAGCAGCTTCTAGAATGTCTTTGGTTGGAACACCTCTGAGAAAAGCTGCTGAAGTAGAGGCAGCCCTGGTGGAATGTGGCCTGATCCCCTTGGGCACAGGTTTACCATGGTGCAAGTAGCAGAAACGAATGCAGTGGCTTATCCACTTAGAAATAGTCTGCTTTGATATAGCCTTCCCCCTCTGACCCTGCAGCAAATGCTACCAGTAGTTTCTCAAACTTTAAGAGATTTGGCCCTGTTTAAGTAGAATCTTAGTTGCCTGTGTACGTCCAATGAGGGCAGAATCCGCTCCCCCTTGTTCTGCGGATTTGGGTAAAATGTTGGCAGGTGAATGGTCTGGTTGAGTCACACTGGATACCACCTTAGGCATAAAGGAAGGATTGGTCCTGAGGGACACCCTGTCCGGGTAAAATGTAATAAAAGGCTCCACAGCCATGAGAGCCTGTAGTCCTGAAACCCTTCTTGCTGAAGTGACTGCCAAGAGAAAAGCTGTTTTCCAAGACAGAAATGTTATACCCGCAGTAGCTTCTGGTTCAAAAGGAGGCAGGGTGAGATTTTCCAGCTCAAAATTGAGGTCCCATGCAGGAGTTGATCTTCTGGGAGGCCTTACATTTTGGCCCCTCTAAGATACTGTTTAAGCAGAGGATGAGAAAAGAGGGGAGGCTCTGTGTTGTAATAGCCGAGATGGCAGAGGCATGGATTTTTATTGAAGAAAAAGATAGGTCCTTGTCAAGCATCTCAGTCAAATATTGTAAAATCTGAGGAATATTGGGCTTTGCTGTGTCTGTTCCTTGTGCTTGGTTCCAAGCACAGAATCTCTTCCATTTATCAGCATAAGATTTTCTAGTACTAGGCCTTCTGGCTTCCAAAATGACATCCATCACAGATTTACTGAGAGGTGTTGTTTGAATAATTAATTGATCAGCCATGCTGCAAGATTCACAGTTCGGAGCTGAGAGTGCAGAATTTGATTGTTCTGCTGAGACAGTAGATGAGGTATTTGAGGCAAGTAAAATGGAGGAAGTTGAGACATATATTCATTAGAAGTGGGTACCAGTGTTGGCGAGGCCAGTCCAGAGGAACTAGGATCATTTTTGTTTTTTCCTGTCTGACTTTTAGTAAGACCTTGGAGAGAAGAGGCAGAGGGGTAAAGGCATAAACAGATAGGTTTTTCCAACTGAAGGTTAGGGCATCCGCTTTCCATGCTTTTTTGTGATGAGTTCTTGTGCAGAATTTGTCCAAATGATAATTTTGGAGAGAGGCAAATAGATCTATGTCTGGGCTCCCCCATTTCTGTGTGAACATGCTGAAGATTTCTGGATCCAGTTTCCATTCGTGCGGGTCAAGATTTCTGCTTAGGTTATCTGCCAGAGTACTTTGTTTTCCTGGCAGGAATTGAGCTTGAAGATATATTTGGTAAGTCAAAGCTGTATTCCACAATGCCATGGCTAGTCTGAAAAGGGGGTAGGAATGTGTACCCCCCTGCTTGTTTATGTACCACATAACCGTGGTGTTGTCCGTCTTTATCAGTAGTTGTCCTGGATGAAGTCCTTGAAGGCTATCAGAGCATTCTGAACAGCTAGCATCTCTTTCTGGTTGATATACAGATGCATTTGGTTTGGGCTCCATTTGCCCTGAATGCATCTCCTCACCAGATGGGCCCCCCAAGCATAGTGTGATGCGTCTCTAATTAGGGTTTGGGTGGCAGGGGGTAGAGTGAATGACAGTCCCTTGTTTTGGTGACATGTCTCTGCCCACCAAAGAAACTCCTGTTGTAGGCAGGGAATGAGAGGAATCATTGTTTCCAGACGGTGACAATGTTGACTCCATAAACTTTTTAGGTACCATTGAAGTTTCTTCATATGCAGTCTCGCATATGGAATTAGTAGAATGCAGGATGCCATGAACCAAAAAGCCTGCAGAATTTGTCTTGCAGATAACTGGGTTTTTGTTGCCATTTGTTTGAAGTATGTTTTCAGTTGCCTTTGTCTGGCGTAAGGTAAGCCATCTGGTAAGTTGTACTCAAGTTTGCACCCTGGAATGTAATTATTTAAGAGGGTATCAGTTGGGATTTCTTTTCGTTTATGGTGTACCCTAGGCATGTTTGAAGCCTTTTTACAAACGACAGATGTTGAAGAGTGTCCTTATCCTCTGCTTGAATGAGATAGTCATCCAGATAAGGATAAATTTGTATGCTCCTTTGTCTGCATAATGCAGTTACTGGTGCCAGGCACTTTGTAAAGACCCTGGGCGCAGCAGATAAGCCAAAGGGCAGTGCAGAGAATTTGTAATGCAAAAAAAAGGACAGTTTTGTACCTACCATAAATGTATATGTTTGAGTGTTCACACTGCTGCAGTCATCACACTTGGGTTATCCTGCCGTCAGGCGGACCTGCAGTCGGCCAGAGTTCCAAAGTCTTGGTCCGGCGCCGGCTGCGGTCGCTTCGTCCCTGATGTCAGTGCGCCAGGGGGTATATAAGATGCATCCGACGTCATTTTCTTCAGTTTTTCATGCCCCAGATGTCAGGTGCCCCCAAGTAGGTAGGCAATGCATATTGCTAATCAAAGATACACATATAAAATAAAAACAATACCTTCAGTTACCAGCAAATACACCCCAAAGGTTGTATAGGATAGAAAGGTATAGATAAGTCCAGCTATTTCAGAGGGGATGGAGGGAGAGTAACCTGGACTGCAGCAGTGTGAACACTCTAACATCTACATTTATAGTAAGTACAAAAATCATGTTACACTGCTGCAGTCATCACACTTGGGTAGAATCCCAATGCTAAGGTTGGGTGGCTGGTCTATAAAGAGTTAGGATTGGATATGAGGCCCTGCAGAACTGCAGTGGCAAATCCTGCTCTGGATTTAGAGTAAAGTGGCAAGTGGTAATGCTTGGTAAAGGTGTGCACTGAACTCCAAGTTGCAGCCTCCAAAATTTCCTTGGTAGTTACTCCTCTGAGAAAGACTGTAGAAGTGGCTGTTGCGCTGGTGGAATGTGGTCTAATGTTATTTGGGACTGATTTTCCATGCTGTGTGTAGCAGTACCGAATACAGTGTCCTATCCATTTGGATATAGTCTGCTTTGAGATAGCCTTGCCCTGTGATCCTGCAGCATATGCCAATAACAGTTCCTCAGTTTTCCTGAAAGCTTTTGTTTTGTCCAAGTAGAAGCGTAGCTGCCTGTGTATGTCCAAAGAATGCAGAAGTTTCTCCCCTTTATTCTGGGGGTTTGGATAAAAGGTTGGTAAATGGATGGTTTGGTTAAGAGCCACACTAGATACCACCTTTGGCATAAAGGTAGGGTTTGTCCTAAAAGATACCCTGTCCTGATGAAAAATTATAAAAGGTTCCACTGCCATTAATACCTGTAGCTCTGAGACTCTTCGTGCTGAAGTTACTGCCAGGAGCAGAGCTGTTTTCCATGATAAAAATTTTAGATCGGCTGTATTGGCTGGCTCAAATGGTGGTAGGCTCAGTTTTTCCAAAACGAAATTGAGGTCCCAAGTTGGTGTTGGTGCTCTCCGGGGCAGTCTTATGTTTTTAGCCCCTCTGAGGTACTGCTTTAGCAAGGGATGAGGGAATAAAGGAGGGTCCGTGTTGTAATGTGCTGAAATGGCAGAGGCGTGGATCTTAACTGATGAGAAGGATAGGCCTCTGTCCAGCATCTCAGTTAGTATTGTAAAATCTGAGGAATGTTTGGAACAAGAGGGTCAAGGCTTTGAGCCTGGTTCCAGGTGCAGAATCTCTTCCATTTTTCTGAGTAAGCTTTCCTGATGCTAGGCCTCCTGGCCTCCAAAATTACATCCATAACAGCTTTAGAGAGAGGTGTTGCCTGTTTGGCTAATGTATCTGCCATGCAGCCAGGTTTAGGGTTTTGAGCTGACTGTGCAGGATCTGATTGTTTTGTTGAGTCAGAATTTGAGGCAAAATCCATGGTGGGTCCTGAGCCAAGTTCCTTAAGATAGGGTACCAGTGCTGGCGTGGCCAGTCTGGAGCAATCAGGATCATTTGTGCTTTTTCTTGTCTGGCTTTTAGGAGTACCTTTGAAAGGAGAGGCAGTGGTGGGAAGGCATAAACTTTTAGGTTTTTCCAGCTGAACAGAAGAGCATCCACTTTCCATGCTTGTTTGTGATAAGTCCTTGTGCAGAATTTTTGTAGTTGGCAATTCAGTGGGGAGGCAAAAAGATCTATGTCTGGGCATCCCCATTTTTGCATTACCATGCTGAAGATTTGCGGATTCAATTTCCATTCGTGAGGGTCCATGATATTTCTGCTTAGATAGTCTGCCAGAGTATTTTTCTTTCCTGGCAGGAATTGTGCTTGCAGGTGAACTTGGTACGTTAGAGCTGTGTTCCACAAGGTCATGGCTTGCCTGCATAGGGTATAAGAATGAGTGCCCCCTTGTATATGTACCACATTACTGTAGTGTTGTCGGTCTTTAGTAATAGTTGTTCTGGATGTAGAAGGTCCTTGAAAGCTGTTAGGGCATTTTGAACAGCCAACATTTCTTTTTGATTGATGTGAAGATGCATCGGGTCTGTGGTCCACTTGCCCTGAATGCATTTTCCTGCCGTGTGCGCTCCCCAGGCGTAATCCGAAACATCTGTTGTTAGAGTTTGCCTGGCTGTGGGTTGGGTAAAAGGCTGACCCTTGTTTAGGTGACATGCCTGTGCCCACCATCGAAACTCCTGTTGTAGGCAGGGAATCATTGGTATTACTGCTTCTAAACTGTGAGAGTGTTGAGTCCAAACACTTATTAGGTAACATTGTAATTTCCTCATATGCAGTCTGGTATATGGTATTAGTAGTATGCAGGAAACCATGAATTCCAAGGCCTGCAGAATTTTTCTTGCAGGGTGATGGGACTTTTTTGCCAGTAATTGAAAATATTGAGTTAGTTGAACTTGTTTGTCTGGCGTGAGGTAAGCCATCTGGGTCGTTGTATTTAAGCTGGCACCCAGGAATATAATCTGTTGCGAGGGCACTAGTTTTGACTTCTTTTCGTTTACTGTTGTACCCTAGAGAAATTAGCAACCTTTTTACAAACGCCAGATGCTGTAGAAGAATGTCCTTTGTCTCTGCTTTAATGAGGCAGTCGTCCAGGTATGGGTATATCTGAATTCCTTTTTGTCTGCAAAATGCAATTACTGGTGCCAGGCACTTTGTAAAGACCCTGGGCGCAGTAGATAAGCCAAAGGGCAGTGCAGAGAATTGGTAGTGCATTGTACCAGCTTTAAGTCTGAGGTATCTTCTGCAATTTTGTCTGATAGGGACATGCAGGTATGCCTCTCTGAGGTCCAGAGTAACAAGCCAAGCCTTCTTGCCCATGGGTAGAAGTCCAGCATGGGCAGAAGCTGCTGTAATGTCAACATTTTGAATTTCGGAATATTCAGGTAAGTATTCAGAATTGAAAGGTCTAGTATGGGCCTCCAGGCCTTGTCCTTTCTGGGTACCAGTAAGAGCCTTGAGTAAAATCTTTGTCCTTGTTCCTGTTGTGGTACTTTTTGAATAGCTCTCATGTCCATGAGGGCTGAAATTTGTTTTTGTGCCTCTGCCCATTGATTTTGTGACAGGTCTGGCATTCCTTTTAGCCTTGGTAAAGTATGAAAGTGGAATCTGTAACCTTGAGGCACAATATTCAGAACCCATTTGTCTTGGGTGATTGTTTGCCAGTTTTGAGAAAAAAGTGCTAGTTTTCCCCCTAAGGGGGCTTCTAAAAGGGACGTGCTTGGCGTACGAAGAGGAAAGTCATTGTGACTGTTTCATGTAAGGTTCAGACTTGTCCTCACCTCCTTTTGGGGTTGAGGTGCCCGACTGTTGTCTGTTTGAGCCTTGGGGTTGAGATCTGCCTCTTGGGCGTCTGTATCAGCCCCTCTGTGCCTGTCCGACACTGGAAAGGACCAATGCTTTGTTGGCCAATTTCTGCTAAAGCGAGGTGGCTGTACCTGTAAGAAATCCTTGACTGTTTGCATAGATTTAGCTTTATCCTCCATTTTCTTTAACACCTCTTCTGCCTTAACACCAAACAAGGTATCATACTGTAAAGGAGCATCCAATAATTTTGCCTTAACATGATCAGGAAACTCTGTTCTTTTAACCAAGCATGTCTTCGACTAACAGAACCTGTAACTGCGGCTCTGCAAGAGGCCTCTAAAGAATCAAAAACACATTGCAGAGTATGTTTTCCCACCTGTTCAACTGCATGCAATAAATCCTGCATTTCTTTACAATCAGGAGCTTCTGAGCTTGCAAGCATTTTCTGTTTTAACTGAGCCATTAAATATTGTTGATACTTAAGCATGTGAAACTGGCAATTTAAAGCTCTTACTGCTAAAGTTGCAGACGTGTATACTTTCTTCCCCCATCTATCCAAAGCTCTGGAATCTCTGTCAGAGGGTACTGGATTTTTTGCAATGGAAGTCTTAACCGCTTTTGGACCCTGGGAAATAGTTTCTGGATCAGCAGAAGGGTTATTGTAAAGAAACTTGTGAGAGTCAGGGACTCTATAATACCTATCTGGTTTGGCTGGAGCAGGGGGGAAAGAGTCAGGAGATAGGCTGGATTCAGAGAACACATCATCCACAACATCTAGCACAGGCGGAATAGCCAGGGGCCTGTGCTGAGGCAATAAGAGGAAATCCCGGAGCCTTTTCTTGGATTCTGAGTAATCCTGACTTTCCCAATGGAAATGCTCCCTCATGGTATGTAAAGTTTCCCCAAAAGAATAATCCTCAGGAGAAGAGGCTTAAGGGATAGATTCTTCAGCATCAGAGTCCTCATAGGAGGGTAGAGAGTATCCCTGGTCTGAAGAGGAATCAGAGGAGCCAGTCGGTATCCTGCCTAGGCCTTTTCTCAGGAGGGGGATGGGAACCCCTGATTAGAGTAATGAGGTCTTCGGCCATTTTAAACATCTGTTTCTTAGGCATAGAGGACTGTCCAGAAGAATGCTGTACTTGTTTCTTTGTCTTTAATGGTACCTTTGTCTTGGCTGTTGTTTTAATGGTACGTTGTGAAGGTCTGAAAACACCCTCAGAAGCCGATGCCTGCACAGCGGCTCCATACCCATCTGAGGGATTAGATTCCGTAGGCCCAATACCTTGAGTTTCCAGAGGCCTAGCTGTCTCCATGTGGGAGTCAGAAGCGGCCTGTGGCTCTGAGGTAGCGGGTGTCAGGGGCTGCGAAAGTGCCTCACTGAGAACCGGCGACTAGTCTACGAGAGGTTTCGTCGGTTTTGGACCTCGGATGCCTGTCTTTATCCTTGTCTTTGCGTTTTTTCGGTATTGAGGTCGTCGGCTGAACCGACGGCATAGTATAATTGAACCTTCATCCAAAGTAGTGTAAAGCAAAATCAAAACGTCTCTTTATTGTGCGTTTGTTAAATCTAGCACAAACCTGACAACTAGTGACGTCGTGATCAGGGCCTAGGCATGGAATACAGTAAGAGTGGAAGTCCTTATGAGGTATTTGCTTCCCACAAAAAATACAATCATTAACTTTTTCTGACATCGGTCTGAGGCAAGAAAAAAGTTTCCCCAATGGGGTACTTAGCTTTATTGAAGACTTCGAAAATCTCAGGAGTCGGCAGACCGGCACTTGCGAACTGCTTCTGCTTCGGGCACTGTGCGGCAAGAAAGACTGAAGAAAATGGCGTTGGATGCATCGTATATACCCCTGGCGCACTGACGTCAGGGAAGAAGCGACAGCAACAGACGCCGGTCCAAGACTTTGGAACTCTGGCCGACTGCGGGACCACCTGACGGCAGGATTACCCAAGCGTGATGACTGCAGCAGTGTAACATGATGAACATCCTGCCTTGAAGCGGAGGTATGTTCTGCATGATTCCCTTATTGGGATATGCAGGTATGCCTCTTTTAAGTCTAGAGTCACTAACCAAGCATTCCTGCCCAGCATAGGCAGTAGCTGTTGGGAAGTCAGCATTTTGAATTTTGGAATGTCCAGGAACGTGCTCAAAATCGATAAGCCCAGTATTGGAGGCCAAGAATTGTCTTTTCTGGGTACCAGGAAAAGTCTTGAATAAAAACCTTGTCCCTTTTCCTTTTGTGGTACTGGTTGAAAAAGTCCTCATATCCATGAGGGACATAACTTGCTTCAGAGCCTCTGCCCACTGATTTTGTGGCAGATCTGGCAATCAGTTTGGAATTGGCAAAGTATGGAAATGAAATCTGTACCCCTGGGATACTATGTTTATTACTCACTTGTCCTGGGTAATTAACTGCCAATTTTGAGAATGAAGTGCTAGTAATTTCCCCCAAGGGGGCTGCCAAAAGATAAGTGCTTGGTGATGGTAGAGGAAAGTCACTGAGACTGCTTACTGTAGGGTTGTCCTTTGTTTCCTCCAGATTTGGAGGTGGAGGCACCCCATTGCTGTGACCTGTAAGAACTCTGAGATTGGTATCTGGAGCCTTTTGAGCGCCTAGATTTGCCTTGAGTGGCTCTGTTGGACACAGGAAAGGACCAATTTTTAGTACACCAGTGTCTACTGAACCTGGTTGGCTGCACTTGCAAGAAATCTTTTACAGTTTGCATAGATTTAGCTTTGTCTTCCTTCTTCTTTAAAACCTCTTCTGCCTTAATACCAGAGTGTCATGCTGCTAAGGGAGCATCCAGCAATTTAGCTTTAACATGATCAGGCAGATTTTGCTCCTTGAGCCAGGCATGCCTTCTAATCACAGATCCAGTAACTGCGGCCCTGCAAGAGGCCTCCAAGGAATTAAAACCACATTGCAAAGTATGCTTTCCAGCCTGTTCTGCTGAATGCAATACTTCTTGTAACTATTTTCCACACAATCAGAAATTATCATAATTTTCTGTTTCAGTAGGCCAATAACATGCTGTTGATATTTAAGCATATGAAAAGTACAGTTGTGTACCTACCATAAATGTAGATGTTCGAGTGTATTCACTGATGCAGTCATTACACTTGGGTTATCCTGCTGGCAGGCGACCCGCAGTCGGCCCGAGTTCCAAAGTCTTGGTCCGGCATCAGCTGCTGTCGCCTCTTCCCTGACGTCAGTGCGCCAGGGGTATAAAAGTTGCAACTGACGCCATTTTCTTCAGTTTTTCTTGCCCCAGATGTCAGGTGCCCCCAGATAGGAAGGCTGAAAAGATAAAAATATGCCAAACAACCATGCATATATTACTATAAACATTTCCTTCATCTACAAGCAAATACACCACATAGGTTGTATAGAGTTGAGAAGTACAGAATAGTCCCAGCAAAGAGGGGGATGGTGGGTGGGTAACCTGGACTGCAACAGTGAATACACTCGAACATCTACATTTATGGTAGGTAAACAACTGTACTATGTTCTTGTTTCACTGTTGCAGTCATTACACTTTGGTAGAAACCCAAAGCTGAGGTTGGGTGGCTGGGTCTAGACTGGATTTGGCGAGGCTAACAAGCCCTGCAGAACTGCAGTGGCAAAGCCTGCTCTGGATTTGGAGTAGAGAGGTAGGTGGCAGTGTTTAGTAAAAGTGTGCACTGAGCTCCAGGTTGCAGCTTCTAATATGTCTTTGGTTGGTACCCCTCTGAGGAAGGCTGCTGCTCTGGTAGAATGAGGCCTAATGCCCTTAGGCACAGATTTGCCATGTTGTGCATCACAGAAGCGGATGCAGTGTCCTATCCATTTGGAGATTGTCTGTTTTGTAATAGGCTTTCCTTGTGATCCTGCAGCATATGCTACAAACAGTTGGACAAAACAAAAGCTTTCAGAAAAACTGAGCAAGTAAAATCGTAGCTGCCTGTGTATATCCAAAGCATGCAGAAGTCTTTCCCCTTTATTCTGGGGATTTCGGTAGAAAGTAGGCAAATGAGAAGTTATGTGCCTACCATAACGTTCCATGTTAGTTGTCTTCTTCTCGCCTTCTTTATTGCTGGATGGGGTTCGGAGCCGATCCTCTGCTCCGACTCGGCTTATACCAAAGCTCTAGAGCTATTTTTACCAGCTCGAGGTAACCCTGTATCCCACAATGCTAGGCGCTAACTACCCAGATCTCGTTTGATAGCTAACACTGTAGCAGTTCTGTCCCCAGAACAAAGGAGAGAGAGAGAGAGGCATATCCATATAGATAGCCATCCCAAGAAAAGGATAACCACTGGAGACCATACTGGGCAAAAAAGAAGGCCCCGAAGGATCCTATCGGTCTGTCTAGGCTAGGGGGTTGGAGGGCGGGACGCAAGAAAGAAGGCAAGAAGACAACTAACATGGAACGTTATGGTAGGTACATAACTTCTCAATGTTAAGTTGTCAATCTCGCCTTCATTCTTGCTGGATGGGACCGCATCCCTAGCACCTCAAACTTGGGTGGCTCATCGGAACAGACTCTTGAGGACGGTGGAACCAAAGTTAGCTCGGCTTCTGGAGGCCATGTCCAATTTGTAATGAGAAATAAAGGTATGGGGAGAGGCCCATGTGGCTGCCGCACAAATTGAATCTAAAGGCAACCTGTCCTGAAAGGCTATTGACGTAGCTAAGGCTCTAGTTGAATGGGCTCTAGGTATTGAAGGAAGCTTTTGATGCCTCAGTTCATAGATGAAAGTAATGACAGAGGCCAACCATCTAGAAAGGGTTACTTTGGAAACTGGAAGGCCTTTCTTCCCTTCAGCATAAGATAGGAAGAGCTGCTCAGATTTCCTAAATTGCTTGGTTCTATCCAGGTAGTAACGGAGTTGGCGATGAGCATCCAAGAAATGCAACTTTTGTTCCGCTCTGTTGGAGTAATTAGGGAAGAAAACTGGGAGATTGATAGTCTGGTTTAGATTTGCCTCAGAAGATATCTTGGGTAAAAAGGAGGGGTTAGTTCTTAGGGACACTATCTTTATGGAAAACCAGAGAAGGAGGACGAACGCAAAGGGCGTGAAGTTCTGAGACTCTCCTTGCAGAGGTTATGGCCACTAGAAAAGTACAGTTTTGTACCTATCATAACTGTAGATGTCCGAACTGGATAGCATCTGCAGTCATAACAACTGGGTTGTCCTGTCGTCAGGCAGCCCTTCGGTCGGCCGGATTCCAAAGTCTGGGTCCGCTCGCTGATGTCGCACTTCACCCGACGTCATCTCTGCTGGTCTTCGGGTATAAACGCATCAGCCGACGCCATTTTCCTCAGTGTTTCTTGCCCCAGATGCCAGTTGCCCTCTTGGAAGGCTAAATTTTGGATAAATGCCAATGATTCCAAAAGGATAGAAGGCAAACACAAAAAATAAGCATGTATGTACATATATACAAACAAATACACCATAAGAGACTCCCCCTCCCCAGCTAGCTATTAGAAGGGTAAATACCCTAGGAGTACCACAGAGGGGAAGGAGGGAGGGTAATCCTGACTGCAGATGCTATTCAGTTCGGACATCTACATTTATGGTAGGTACAAAACTGTACTATGTCCTTCATGGATGCATCTGCAGTCATAACAACTGGGTAGAATACCATAGCCAACTAGGGGAGGAGGAAGATAAAATTATGGTGTGGTTAGGATCCCTTGCAGTACAGCAGTGGCAAACCCTGCTCGGGATCTAGAATATAGAGGTAAATTATAATGCTTGGCAAATGTATGCACGGAGGTCCAAGTAGCCGCCTCAATAATGTCCTTGGTTGCCACTCCTCGTAAGAAAGCTGTGGTAGTGGCTGTAGCCCTTGTAGAATGAGGCCTTATGTTCTGTGGAATTGGTTTTCCATGGAAGGAGTAACAAAATCTTATGCAATTTCCTATCCATTTGGAGATTGTCTGTTTGGAAATTGCTTTTCCTTCCCTCCCTGTTGCATAGGCTACAAAAAGCTGGTCAGTTTTTCTGTTACTTTTGGTTCTGTCCAGGTAGTAGCGTAGCTGTCTATGTACGTCCAAGGTATGCAGCATTCTTTCCCCTCTGTTTTGTGGATTGGGGAAGAAGGTAGGTAGGTGGATTGCCTGGTTTAAAGACACTCTGGATACCACCTTAGGCATAAATGTAGGATTCGTTCTCATGGACACCCGATCTTTATGGAAGATTAGGAAGGGTTGTACTGCCATTAAGGCCTGTAGTTCCGAAACCCTCCTTGCTGAGGTAATTGCCAGTAGGAAAGCAGTTTTCCATGATAGGTGCTGTAGATCTGCTGTTGCTGCTGGTTCGAACGGAGGGAGTGTCAACTTTTCTAGCACAAAGTTCAAGTCCCATGCTGGTAATGGTGGTTTCCTTGGAGGTTTTACATTCTTGATCCCTCTGAGGAACTGTCTGAGTAGAGGATGTGAAAAGACAGGTGGATCAAAGCTGTATTCTGCTGAAATAGCTGATGCATGTATCTTGATGGAGGAATAGGACAGGTCTGTATGTAAAAGCTCTGCCAAATACTCCAGAATGTTTGCAATATCTATATTCGACACATCTTTTCCCCTTTCAGTACTCCAAATGACAAACCTTTTCCATTTTCCTGCATAGTTCCTTCTTGTTGAAGGTCTGCGGGCTTCAAGGATAATGTCTTTAACCCTTTGGGAAAGATCTGGATTAGTTGCTGCTATGTGATGTTCCAGGCAGTCAGTTGCAAAGTTTTTAGGTTGGGATGCATGATGCTGTAGTTGTGCTGAGTTAACATCAAAGGCATCAGGGGTATTGACCACATTTTCTCCCGATACATGGTCCTCAGCAATGGGTACCAGTGTTGTCTTGGCCAGTTCGGAGCTATCAGGATTATCCTTGGACGTTCCTCTTTGATTTTCAGTAATACCTTGTGTATCAAGGGAAGAGGTGGAAATGCATATGCTGTCAGACCTTTCCAGCTGAAGGAGAGAGAATCCACCTTCCATGCAAGTGGGTGGAATGTCCTTGTGCAGACTTTTTTGAGCTGGTGATTGAGAGGGGAAGCGAATAGATCTATTTGTGGCATTCCCCATTTCTTTGTGATGGTCTTGAAGATGTCTGGGTGTAGCATCCATTCGTGAGCATCCGAGGTGGTTCTGCTTAACATGTCTGCTAGGGTGTTCTCTTTCCCGGTACAAATATTGCCTGTAACTGGATGTTGTAGCTGAGAGCCAGATTCCAAAGGTCCAAAGTCATTCTGCATAGGGGGTATGAGTGAGTGCCTCCCTGTTTGTTGATGTACCACATGACTGTGGTGTTGTCTGTCCTTATCATCAAATGGCCTTCTTTGAGGAATGGTCTGAATTTTTGGATTGCCAGTTTTACTGCCAGCATTTCTTTTTGGTTTATGTGCAGGTGCAGCTGGTCCTGAGTCCACAATCCTTGTACGCATTTGTCCAGCATGTGCGCCCCCCATCCTAGGTCTGAGGCGTCTGTTGTGATGGTTTGGCTTGCTCGAAAGTTGTGGAAGGGTAGGCCTGGGTTTGACTGGCATGCTTGGGCCCACCAGAGGAACTCCTGTTTTAGGCATGGGATTAATGGTATTTCTGCTTCTAGGCTGTGCCTGTGTTGAGACCATAAATTCTTTAGGTACCACTGTAGTTTTCTCATATGCAATCTGGCATGTGGGACCAAGATTATGCATGATGCCATGAAGCCCAAGGCCTGCAGAACTTTTCTTGCTGTTAGTCTGTTCTGTCTTGTTAATGCCAAGAAGTAAAGAGGGAGTTCTTTTTGTTTTTCTGCAGTTAGGAATGCTATTTGTTTTACAGTGTCCAATTCCGCGCCCAAGAATGTTCTTGTTTGGGATGGTATCAGCCTTGACTTTTGTAAATTGACTGTGTATCCCAGGGCTTGTAGCAAGTAAATGACCCTTTCTAAATCTGTTGTCAGCTTGCTTTTGTTGTCCGCTTGTAGCAGGCAGTCGTCCAGGTATGGATAAATTTGGATTCCCTGTAGTCTGCAGTGAGCGATTACTGATGCCAGGCATTTTGTGAATACTCTGGGCGCAGTAGATAAGCCAAAGGGCAATGCTGAGAATTGATAATTCTCTGATCCTGCAAGAAATCTGAGGTATCTTCTGCAATTGGGTCGAATGGGGACGTGCAGGTATGCCTCCTTGAGATCTAGAGTTACCAGCCAAAACTCCTTGCCCAGCATGGGAAGAAGTTGCTGTAGGGTCAGCATTTTGAATTTTGGGACAATGATATATGTGTTTAAGATGGACAGGTCGAGAATAGGTCTCCAACTTTTCTCTTTTCTTGGTACTAGGAAGAGTCTGGAGTAGAATCCTTTGCCCTGTTCTGTTATTGGTACTCTTTCCACAGCTCTCATCTTTGTTAATTTCGTTATCTGCTGTAGAGCTTCTATTTTTTGATTTGGAGGCAGGTTTGGCATTCCTCTTTTTACTGGTAAGGTGTGGAAGTGGAACCGGTAGCCTTGGTCTATGGTTTGCAAAATCCACTTGTCTTTTGTGATATAGTGCCAATTTTTCGAAAATAAGGCTAACTTTCCGCCTAATGGTGCTGTTATTTGCTCCCTGGTAGGCGGAGTTAGAGCCAAGTCACTGTGATTGTCCTGTTGCAGTGGTAGTGGTTGTGTCTGTGCCTCTGTTATTACCTTGCCACTGTCGTCCTCTATAGGCACCTCCTCTGGATTGATTTCTGCCTCTGGAGCGTCTATTTCTGCCCCTTTAGGATCTTGTGGAGTCAGGAAAGGACCAATTTTTGGCAGGCCAGTTCCTGCTAAACCTTGGGGGCTGAACCTGTAAGAAATCTTTAACTGTTTGTACAGATTTTGCCTTTTCTTCCATTTTCTTCATTACCTGCTGGGCAGGTGTACCAAATAAACTGGCCTTATCCATAGGAGCATCTAATAACTTTGCTTTAACATGATCCGGTAAGACCTGTTCTTTCAACCATGCATGTCTTCTTATCACTGTGCCAGTCATGGCTGATCTAAATGAAGCCTCCAGTGCATCATAGCCACATTTTAAGGAATGGTTACTAACCTGTTGTATGTTTTTCACCATTTCTAATACATATTTCTTGTCTAAAGATTCATCAGAGGATACTTTTTTAGTTAACTGATCAAGCATAAACTCTTGGTATTGGATCATGTGAAATTGACAGTTTAAAGCTCTAGCTGAGAGAGTAGCAGAGGTGTAAACTTTTTTCTCCCATCTGTCTAAAGACCTGGATTCCCTTTCTGAAGGAATAGGGTTTTTTGCTGTGGTCGAGGCTACTGCCTTAGGCCCCTGGGAAATAGTTTCGGGGTCTGCCAGTGGGGCCTTGTATAGGTGGTGATGAGTGTCAGGTACCCTGTAATATCTATCAGGTTTGGCAGGGGCTGGAGGTAAAGAATCAGTAGCAGTGCAGACATCATTAAATGCATCATCCACAACAGGTAAAACAGGAGGTATAGCTAAGGGCCTATGTTGTGGTAAGTGTAGAAAAGTCCTAAGCCTTTTTCTCGAGTCTGAGAAATCTTGTCCCTGCCATTGGAATTGTTCTCTCATGGCATGCAAGGTTTCCCCAAAGGAAAATTCCTCTGGTGGAGAGGCAGCTGGAATGGATTCTTCAGCATCGGAGTCTTCATATGTAGAAAAAGGATCCTCTGGCTGTTCTGTAATGTCGGAGTCATCCGCAGAATCATCAGAGGACACTGGCTCGGGGGGCTCTGTCCTAGGTCTCTTTTCTGGGGGCTGAGAGGCCCTGTCTGGGTGAGATTGGGATCCCCTAATTAAGGATATTAAATCTTCTGCCAGAGTAAGCATTTGTGAACTAGAAGTGGGCCTGTGTGAGGGAGGTTTAACAGGCCCTGACTTAGCAGATTTGGCTGCTTTGGCCCTGGCAAAGGCCTTGATAGACATGGCTGCAGGGGGTCTAGCAGCACCACGTGCTGGGGTAGAGACATCCAAAGGGATGGTGTCTGATAAATCAGTAGAAACCACAGTTGTAGGCAAAATTTCTGAGGCCGATTCAGGAAAGGTAGCAGGAGCCTCAGTAATAGCCATGGATTCGGCTGGAGATTGACCAGTTTTCTCGGTTTCGGCCGAAACCGAGACACTCGCGACTTGCTTAACCGTGGTTTCGGCAGAAACCGCGGACCGCGAGTGTCGGTCTTTTTCCTTGCATTTTTTAATAATTTGGGTAGTCGCAGGATCCAACGGCATAATGTACGCAAAGTCTGAGCCGAAAAACTGTTCAGCAAACTCCGACCGACGCCTTAGCGTTCGTCGGTTGAAGGAAGCGCAGGCCGAACAGGCTGCTACGTCGTGGTCTGGGCCTAAGCAAGGCAGACAGTAAGAGTGGAAATCTTTATGAGGTATTTGTTTCCCACAAGTTAAACAGTTATTGACTTTTTCTGACATCGGCTGAGGCAAGAAAGAGTCCCCAACGGGGTACTTAGCTTTTTAGAAGTCTTCGTAGTATTCGGTAGTAGTAATCTCTGGATCTGACCGACCGGCACTTGCGAACAGCTTCTGCTTCGGGCGCCACGCGGCAAGAAAGACTGAGGAAAATGGCGTCGGCTGATGCCTTTATACCCGAAGACCAGCAGAGATGACGTCGCGTGAAGTGCGACATCAGCCGAAGCCGGACCCAGACTTTGGAATCCGGCCGACCGAAGGGCTGCCTGACGACAGGACAACCCAGTTGTTATGACTGCAGATGCATCCATGAAGGACATCAAAGTCTTCCATGAAAGAAAAGTACAGTTTTGTACCTACCATAAATGTAGATGTTCGAGGATTCCATTGCTGCAGTCCTGACTATTGGGTATAGTCCGCGTCCCGTCGGCCCGAATACCAGAGTATAAGGCTGACGTCGGTCAGGGCGCATTAGACTGACGTCAGTACGTCAGGGTACTAATGCGCATGACCGACGTCATATCCTCAGTCTTTTCTTGCCCCAGATGTCAGAAGACCCTAAAAAGACAAGTCCCAAAACAACCTGCACCAAAAACATGTACAATATATACAACAATATATACAAAAAGATAAGCATGTAAACTCACCTACACAACCACCCCTAAATACAGAGGGGAAGGAGGGAGGGTAAATTGGACTGCAGCAATGGAATCCTCGAACATCTACATTTATGGTAGGTACAAAACTGTACTATGTTCTTCGTCTTCCATTGCTGCAGTCCTGACTATTGGGTAGAATCCCAAAGCAGAGGTAAGGGAGGCTGGCAAATTATAAAGTAGTAGGAGCTGACAACATGCCTTGTAAAACAGCTGTGGCAAAACCAGCCCTAGACTTAGAGTAGATAGGAAGGTGATAATGCCTAGAGAAAGTATGCACTGAACTCCAAGTAGCTGCTTCCAGAATATCCTTAGTTGCCACCCCTTAGAAATGCTGTCAAGTGGCAGTAGCCCTAGTGGAATGAGGCCTAATCCCAGCTGGAATCTCCTTGCCATGATGGGAATAACAAAATGCAATGCAAAAGCCAATCCACCTAGAAATAGTTTGTTTTGACACAGGCTTGCCCTGAGAACTCAAAGCAAAAGAAACAAACAACTGCTGAGACTGCCTAAAATCCTTAGTCCTGCTTAAATAATAACGCAATTGCCTGTGTACATCTAAAGTGTGCAAAATCTTTTCCCCTTTATTTTGAGGATCTGCAAAAAACGTAGGCAAATGAATAGTGTGGTTTAAAGCCACACTAGAAACCACCTTAGGCATAAAAGAAGGATTAGTACGTAATGATACCCTATCCTTATGGAAAATCAAAAAGGGCTCTACTGCCATAAGGGCCTGCAACTCAGACACCCTTCTTGCAGAAGTAATAGCCAACAGAAAAGCAGTCTTCCATGACAAATATTTCAATTCAGCAGTAGCTGCAGGCCCAAAAGGTTGTAGAGCAAGTTTTTCCAACACAAAATTGAGATCCCAAGCAGGAGTAGGAGCTCGACGTGGGGGTCTTATATTCTTTGCCCCTCTAAGAAACTGCTTGAACAAAGGATGCGAAAACAAAGGTGGGTCACAATCATAGTGAGCTGAAATTGCTGCAGCATGAATCTTTATGGAAGAGAAGGACAAACCTTTGTCCAATAATTCAGTAAGATATTGAAGAGCCACACTCAAATTAGGCTCTGAAATCTCCAAATTCTTTGCTGTACTCCAAAATAAAAATCTCTTCCATTTTTCTGCATACACTCTCCTTGTACTAGGTCTTCTAGCTTCCATAATCACATTTAAAACTTGTTGAGGAAGTTGAGACCTGCTGTGTTTCAACACAGAATATGCCAGGCTGTTAGATGAAGAGAGTAAAGCTTGACATTGAGCAGATGACCGTCCTTCTGAGATAACAGATGAGGAATCAGAGGTAAAGGCCATGGAGGCTTCTTTACCAGACTCCGTAGTAGTGGGTACCAGTGTTGCCGAGGCCAATCTGGAGCTATCAAAATCATCCTTGGCCTGTCTTGTCTGACCTTTAATAGTACCTTTGGAAGAAGAGGTAGAGGTGGAAAGGCATACACATGAAGGTTTTTCCAACTGAAAGACAGAGCATCCACTTTCCAAGCTGTGTGATGAAACCCCTTTGTGCAATACTTTGGCAGCTGGTGGTTTAGTGGAGAAGCGAACAGATCTATGTCTGGAGTTCCCATGACACTGTCAATTTCTGAAATACATGAAGATCCAGTTTCCACTGTGGGGATCCATGATTTGTCTGCTTAACACATCTGCTAAGGAGTTCTGTGCTCCTGGCAGAAACCTTGCCTGAAGAGTTAGTTGCAAGCTTAGCGCAGTCTCCCATAAAATCATTGCTTGCCTGCATAGAGGATAAGAATGTGTTCCCCCTTGCTTGTTGATGTACCACATGACAGTTGTGTTGTCTGTTAGAATCAACACCTGCCCTGGCAGAAGTAACTCCTTGAAAGCCATTAATGCAAACTGGACTGCTAACATCTCCTTCATGTTGATATGTAGATGCTGTAGTCTGGCAGGCCACTTGTCTTGTATCCACTTTCCATTTAGATGAGCTCCCCAAGCAATGTCCGAGGCATCTGTCGTTAAAATCTGACTTGCCTCTGGCCGGGTCACAGAGAGTCCCTTGTTTAGGTGACATTCCTGAGCCCACCACAAGAATTCTTTTTGAAGGCAAGAAAAAACTAAAATGTTCCCCAACGGGGTACTTAGCCAACTCTGTTTCGGTCTGAAACTCCGGTTTCGGAAATATTTCAGAACGCCAACCTGCACTCGCAAAACTGCTTCTGCATCGGACCATGCGGCAAAAAAGACTGAGGATATGACGTCGGTCATGCGCATTAGTACCCTGACGTGACGCCAGTCTAATGCGCCCTGACCGACGTCAGCCTTATACTCTGGTATTCGGGCCGACGGGACGCGGACTATACCCAATAGTCAGGACTGCAGCAATGGAAGACGAAGAACATCTTCAAAGAACAGGAAGCCGCAGGTTCAAAGGGAGGGAGAATCAAGGAGGTTAAAACTAGATTCAAATCCCACTGCGGTGGGGGATGTCTGACCGGGGGCTTAAGTAAAAAGATACCTTTAAGGAAGGCTTTACACAGTTTATGAGACATAATAGAGGAGTCTGACAGGCCCACATGAAAATTTGAAATGGCCGCAAACTGGACTCTGATAGTGGACGAAGAAGATCCTGATTGAAAAAGTTCGGCCAAAAAATCCAGGACCGATTGGATAGGAGCCACGAATGGGTCTATGTTCCTAGATTTTGCCCAGAAGGAAAAACGTTTCCATTTGCTGGCATAAATCCTCCTGGTAGAAGATTTGTGAGAAGCTAAAATTATGTCACGCACCGAATGGGAGATAAAGGGAAGCCTGGCTAAGGTTGGAAGTGGAGCAACCAAGCTGTGAGGTTGAGAGAGGGGAGGGATTGGTGCAGCTTGCCCGACTGATGGGTCAAGAGATCTGGAACTGGGTACAGATGCCAGGGCTGCTCCAAGAGGTAACGATGCAGGAACGGAAACCAGATTTGTCGAGGCCAGTACAGAGCAATGAGGATCATTGTGGATCTCAAGGCGGTAGCTTTCTGAATCAACTGAGTGATTAATGGAAAAGGGGGAAAAGCGTACAGGAGACCTTGGGTCCAATCGTGGACTAGAGCGTCTCTGGGGGGGGTGGCCGGGAAGACAGTGAAAAATTCGTGGCACTTGCTGTTCTGGGGTGCTGCGAAAAGATCGCAGCAAGGTTGACCCCATTTTCCGAAAATTTTCACCACTACTGACTGCTTGAGAGACCACTCGTGCGGCATGTGAATGGCTCTGCTCAGCCTGTCTGCTTTGACGTTGGACTTCCCAGGGATATGCGTTGCTATCAGAAACTGCTGAGAGGAGATCGCCCACTGCCAAAGTCTGAGTGCTTCTTGACATAAGGGATAGGACTTGGTTCCACCCTGCTTGTTGATGTACCACACTACGGACATATTGTCCGTCTGAACTGCAATCGTCTCGATGGGAAGAGAGTCCTGAAGGGCTTGCAGCGCTAAAAGTACTGCTCTCATCTCTAGGACATTTATGTGCAAGTGGCACTCGAAAGGTTGCCAAGTGCCCTGGACCTTCCTGCCCTGAAAATGCCACCCCCCCACCAGATCAGGGAGGCACCCGTTGTCACTGTAGCAACCGGGGGGGGGGACAAAGGGTCTGCCCTGAATCACTTGAAGGGAGACCATCCACCAAGACAGGTGTTTCTTCAATGACTGAGTTATTAAAATGTTGTGCGACATCGAGAGCTGCTGGAAGGACCACTGAGAGAAGAGCATCCACTGAACGAGTCGCATGTGGAAGCGAGCTAAGGGAAGTAACGTAATGGCAGTCGCCATGAGACCTAGAGTCTTCAGTACAAACTTGGCCTGAATTTTGTTGTTCTGAAGAAGGATATGAACATGTTCGCGAATATCTGAGACTCTTTGTGCAGTTAGTTTTGCAGCTAGTTCGACTGTGTCTAATATGGCGCCTATGAAGGTAATAGACTGACAAGGCGACAAAGCAGACTTTTCGAAATTTATAGAGATACCTAGCTCTTCGCAAATCTGAATGGTGTAATCTCTGGACTGAATAAGTTGACGCCTGGTGGTGGTGGTAAATAGCCAGTCGTCCAGATATGGAAACACCTGGAATCCTTGACGCCTCAGATGAGCCGTAACCACTGCCATACATTTGGTGAACACTCGGGGGGGCTGTAGTGAGACCAAAGGGCAGGGCCCTGAATTGGTAGTGACTGGCCCCCAGCCGGAAGCGGAGAAACCTCCTGGAGCACCTGTGCATTTTGATGTGGTAGTACGCATCCTGAAGGTCTATACAGCACATTCAATGGTCCTGGCCCAAAAAGGGTAGAATGGACTGTAGCGTGACCATCCGGAACTTCGTTCTTTGAACAGACTTGTTCAGTCTGCTGAGATCCAAAATTGGTCTCCAGTCCCCTGTCTTTTTTGGTACCAAAAAGAACTTTGAGTAGATTCCGGATCCTTGCTGGTCTGCTGGGACTGGTTGGATGGCCCTTTTTCTTAGCAGTTTTGAGATTTCTAATACTGCTTGTTCCCTTAGACCGGGTGGAACATCTGGAAGGGGCCTTTTTGGCTGTTTTGGGGTGTGGACAAAGGGAATTTTGTAACCCTCGGATATGATCGACCGTACCCATCTGTCTTTGGTGAGGGAAAGCCAGGCTTTTGGGTACAGTGATAATCTTTCCCCGACTGCCTCCGAAGGCGGACAGCCGGGCAGCTTCTCAGGGATGATGGAAGGTTGGCCAGAGACAGCTTCTCTGCTACCCTGATTCTGCAGACCCCCCCCCCCTGCCCCTGGGGCGGCGTCTGTTATTGTCCCCCCCCCCCGCCTCTAGAGGGGAACTCACCTCGTGGATCCGGCGTGACTCCCTGTGGTTTGCGGAACCACATTTTTCCACCTTTCTGACCTTTAGGGTATGGTCTAGATGGGGTGGAAAAACGGACTCCCACGGCAGAGTCTTGCCTTCTTGTTCGCATCTGGTCAAAGTATCCTTCACCTGAGGTCCAAACAACACTGAACCATCAAAGGGAGAGTTGGTAAAGGACGCCTTAAAGGGGTCAGCAAAGTTACAAAGCCGCATCCAGGCGTGACGTCTTAAGGCCACGCCTGTGCCTGCAGCCCTACTCACCCATCGGCCGCATAAGAAATAAGCTGCATGGAGGAGTTAACAATAGAGTTTAGGGTTGCCAGCTGGGAGTTGATTTTGTCTTGAGACCCCGCAGCTATTGGATCCTGTAGGGTATCACCCATTTCTTTGAGCAAGTCTCTTTGAAGGCGGGTGAAATGACATAAGTAATTCAGCGACCGCATGGTAAAGGATGCTGAAGAAAACATCCGCTTGCCGTACCTATCCATGGTCCTAGATTCCTTATTAGGAGGATGGATAGTTTCTGAAGGATTGGCCAGTTCCTTCTTAGTGACTGCTGCCACCACCATGGCATCAACCGGGACACCCTTGGTCAAAAACTGTTCATCAGATGGGGCTGTGATAAATTTTGAAGGCCTCCGTGGGGTAGGTTCCAACGAGTCAGGGGCCATCCATGCCTTCCTGGCCACCACTTCCATAAGTGCGGAGACACCCAGGAGGTGGAAGGGCGAGAACCAAACGCCTCTAGGTAGACCGACTCATCCTCGGAAGGAATGAGGGTAGACCAGTTCCCCTCTGCTTGAGGATCTCAAGGATGTCAGAAAAAGAGACATCCTCAGAGGGGGATCGTGGGGACCCTTCAGACTCATCCAAGTCGGTGTCAGATGTGACTGACTCAGGGGAGTCCACATGCTTCCTCTTCTGAGGGGGCTCCCCTGACGGATCAGGGGAGGCCTCAGAAGAGGAGGATGCTTCCAAAGGGGGCCCCTGAGGCGTAGGATCTCTGCGGTCAGGGTCGAGAGGATGGGTAGAGACCGGAGCAGGCGCTACAGTGGGAGGAGCTGAGGGAGCCGACCGAGGAGCAGGCACAGGGGCCAGCACACTCCTCATGACCTCGAAAGCACCCCTAACAGGCAGGGAGGAAGGTCCCCGCTCCAAAGAGATAAGCACCCCTCCCGGCACCGAGAGAGATGGCTCCGAGGCCGATGTCGGGGCCGAACTCACCTGCGCCGAGGCTCCGAGAGGGACAACAGGGTCGGACAAGGGTCTGGTGCCACTCGACCCCTCGGAGCCGACAAGGGAGTCACGGCGCCCAGATCCCTCCAAGGATGGCACCATAAAAGAAATCTGAGCCGAAGACGGAGCCAAAATGGGTGGTATCGGCTCCGACGTGTCGACGGTCACGGATCCCACAAACACCGGCTCCGAACTCAGAGGAAGAGTCGGAGGAGGAATCGACGATGGAACGGGGATAGCCACTATCTGTTGAGAAGGGCTATGAAGCATCTGGGCCAGTGCCTGCGACTTAAGGAGTCTGCTAACCACCCTCTCGAGGTCATGGTCCGAAAGCCCGGAAGACCGAGAGGAATGGGACTGATGGCTGCGCTCCGAAAGCAAAGGAGATCTCGGAGCCGAATGGACCGACTCCAAAGAAGTGGACCTGGAGCGCTTACGACTCGAAGACAGCTCCGACGTAACTGTCGGAGCCGACTGAGTTCTTGAAGCCTCGGCTCCAGCCGGAGCCGATGCAGAAGCAGAAGTAGCACCACTGGTCGGAGGCTCTGAACTCAGAGCCGACGATTTAGTGGGCTTCGAAGGTTTGCCCGACGAGGACTTGGCCAGGGAACCTTCGGGCTTCAATAAATCTCTCAACATCAACTTGTTTCTGCATTCCTGCAGAACTCTTGGACTGAATGCATGGCAGACAGAACAAGAGTCCTGCAGGTGCAGTGGGCCTAGGCAATAAACACAAGAAGTGTAACCGTCTGTCAGAGACATTTTCTGACAGCACGAGTCACACTTCTTGAAGCCTGAGACCTTGGACTCCTTAGACATCTTGTGTAAAAAACACACCCAAACACACACACACCACTCTAAAGAAAAAACTTAGTCCAGTCACTTCACCACACCGAAGACTAAGATTAAAGTAATTAAACTAACAATTTAACAGAAGATAAAACTAGAGTACAAACTTGGCCCGAAGGCCTAATAAATGGGGACCGAGGGGATAGAAAAACAGACCCAAAAAGGGACTACATAAGGGCGGGTTACTCTAAAAGAGTAAAGGGGAATTATCGTACACTAACCCTGAAAATAAAATGGAAAAATCTTACCAGAAAACTGCTTTTGAAAAACTTTTACCAGAGAGCCGGCAAAAACGCAACCTCGCAGCTAAGCGGCAAACGAGATCTGGGTAGTTAGCGACTAGCATTGTGGGATACAGGGTTACCTCGAGCCGGTAAAAATAGCTCTCGAGCTTTGGTATAAGCAGAGTCGGAGCCAAGGATCGGCTCCGAACCCCATCCAGCAAGAATGAAGGCGAGATTGACAACTTAACATTGAATGGTTTGGTTTAAGGCCACATTGGACACCACTTTTGGCATGAATGTTGGGTTTGTCCTGAGAGAAACCCTATCCTGATGAAAAATGAGGAAAGGTTCCACAGCCATCAATGCCTGTAACTCGGAGACTCTTCTTGCTGAAGTTATTGCTAGGAGCAGAGCAGTTTTCCATGGCAAGAATTTTAGATCAGCTGTGCTGGCTGGTTCAAATGGAGGTAGTGTTAGATTTTCTAAAACAAAATTGAGGTCCCAAGTAGGTACTGGTGCTCTCCTAGGGGGTCTTATATTCTTTGCCCCTCTGAGGTACTGTCGTAGTAGAGGATGTGAAAAAATAGGAGGATCCGTATTGTATTGAGCTGAAATAGCAGAGGCATGGATTTTAATAGATGAAAAAGATAGGCCTTTGTCCAACATCTCAGTCAGGTATTGCAAAATCTGAGGTATATTAGGGACCAGTGGGTCGAGCCCTTGTGCCTGGTTCCAAGCACAGAATCTCTTCCATTTTTCTGCATAAGATTTCCTAGTGCTGGGCCTCCTGGCTTCCAAAATTACATCCATAACAGCTCAAAGAGGTGCAGTCTGAGTGGCTACATAATCTGCCATGCTGCCAGGTTTAAGGTTCTGAGTTGACTGTGCAGAATCTGATTGTTTTGGTGTGTCAGAAGATGAGGGATTTGAGGTAGAGGCCAAGGTGGTCCTTGGGACAAAGTCTTTAGGATTGGGTACCAGTGCTGGCGTGGCCAGTCTGATGCAATCAGGATCATTTTTGGCCTCTCTTGTCTGACTTTTAGAAGCACCTTGGTGAGAAGAGGCATCGGAGGGAAGGCATAGACTGTCAGATTTTTCCAGCTGAATGATACAGCATCCACTTTCCATACTTGAGAGAGATAAGTCCTTGTGCAAAATTTCTGTATTTGGCAATTGTGAGGGGAGGCAAAAATCTATGTCTGGGCGTCCATATTCCCCTTGTTATCATGTTGAACACTTGTGGATTTAGCTTCCATTCGTGAAGAACCATGAGATTTCTGCTTAGTTCGTCTGTCAGTGTATTTTTTGTTCCTGGCAGGAATTGTTCTTGCAGATGTACCTGGTAGGTCAGTGCTGTGTTCCACAAAGTCATGGCTTGTCTGCATAGGGGTAGGGATGTGTGCCCCCCCTTGCTTGTTTATGTACCACATAACTGTGATATTGTCCATCTTTATTAAAATAGTTGTCCTGGATGTATTAGGTCCTTGAAGCGTGTCAGGACATTCTGTACAGCTAGCATCTCTTTTTGATTGATGTGAAGATGCATTTGTTCCTTGGGCCACGTGCCCTGAATACATATTCCTGCCATATGTGCTCCCCAGGCATAATCCGATGCATCCGTTGTCTGCCTGGCTGTAGGTAAGGTGAAAGGCTGTCCCTTGTTGTGGTGACAGGCCTGGGACCACCATCGAAACTCATGTTGTACACAGGGAATCAAGGTTATGATTGTCTCTAGGCTGTGACAATGCTGAGTCTAAACACTTTTTAGATACCACTGTAGTTTCTTCATATGCAGTTTTGCATATGGAATTAGTAGAATGCAGGATGCCATGAAACCCAGGGCCTGCAGATTTTTTCTTGCAGGGAGCTGGGTCTTTGTAGCCATCATTTCAAAGTAAGGAGTCAGTTGCCTTTGTTTGTCTGGCGTGAGACAAGCCATCTGGGCAGATGTATTTAAGCTTGCACCCAGGAATATTATCTCTTGAGAGGGCACTAGGATTCAATTTCTTTTCGTTTACTGTGTACCCTAGGCAAATTAGCAATCTTTTTACAAACGCCAAGTGCTTTAGAAGAATGTCCTTGCTCTCTGCTTGAATAAGGCAGTCGTCCAAGTAGGGATATATTTGAATTCCTTTTTGTCTGCAAAATGCAATTACTGGTGCCAGGCATTTTGTGAAGACCCTGGGTGCAGTAGATAAGCCAAAGGGCAGTGCAGAAAATTGGTAATGCATTCAGCCTGCTATAAATCTGAGGTATCTTCTGCACAATTGTCTGATTGGGACGTGCAGGTATGCCTCCTTGAGATCCAAACTAGCCAAGCCTCCTTGCCCAGCATGGGCAGAAGTTGTTGTAGTGTTAACATTTTGAGTTCTGCAACATCCAGGACAGTATTTAGGATGGACAGGTCCAGTATTGGTCTCCAGGCTTTGTCTTTTCTGAGTACTAAGAAAAGTCTTGAGTAAAATCCTTGTCCCTGTTCTTCTTGTGGAACTTTTTGAATAGCTCTCATATCCATAAGAGCAGCAATCTGTTTTTGTACCTCTGCCAATTGGTTTTGTGGCAGGTTTGGCATACCTTTTGGTTTTGGAAGCGTGTGGAAGTGGAACCTGTACCCCTAAGAAACTATATTAAGCGCCCATTGGTCTTGGGTGATCATGTGCCAATTTTTTGAGAAAAGTGCTAGCTTTCCCCCTAGGGGTACTGCCAACTGTTAAGAGCTTGGCATTTGCAGAGAGAAGTCATTGTGACTGTTTCCTATAAGGTTGTGATTTATCTTCTCCTCCTTTGGGGGCTGAAGCACCCCACTGTTTAGGACTGTAGGAGACTTGGGGATGAGATCTGCCTCTGGGGCGTCTGTATCTGCCTCTGTGGCCTGTCTGACACTGGAAAGGAACAATTTTTTGAAGGCCAGTTTCTGCTAAATCTAGGTGGTTGAACCTGTAAGAAATCTTTCACCGTTTGCATTGACTTTGCTTTATCCTCCATTTTCTTTAACATCTCTTCTGCCTTAACACCAAACAAAGTATCATGCTGTAGTGAAGCATCCAATAATTTTACTTTAACATGGTCAGGCAAACTTTGTTCTTTCAACCAAGCATGTCTTCGAATAACTGAGCCTGTAACTGCGGCTCTACAAGAAGCCTCCAATGAATCAAAACAACATTGCAGAGTATGCTTTCCCACTTGTTCAACTGCATGCAATAAATCCTGTCTTTCTTTACTGTCAGGACTTTCTATATTTGTAACCATTTTCTGCTTTAACAATGACATGAGATACTGTTGATATTTAAGCATGTGAAACTGACAGTTTAATGCTCTTACAGCTAAAGTAGCAGAAGTGTATACTTTTCCCCTCCATCTGTCCAGAGCTCTGGAATCCCTATCTGAGAGGACAGGATTTTTGTCAGTGGAAGCTTTAACCCCTTTAGGACCCTGAGAAAGGGTTTCTGGGTCTGCAGCAGGGTTTTTGTAAAGAAATTTATGAGAGTCAGGGACCCTGTAGTACCTGTCTGGCTTTACTGGTGCAGGGGGTAAAGAATCTGGAGACAGACTGGATTCAGAAAAAACATCATCTACAATGTCACGCACAGGGGGGATAGCCAGGAGCATGTGCTGAGGCAATAAAAGGAAATCTCTGAGCCTTTTCTTGGATTCTGAGTAATCCTGGCTCTCCCAATGGAAATGCTCCCTCATGGTGTGCAGGGTTTCCCCAAAAGAATAATCCTCAGGCGGTGAGGCTGAAGGAATGGACTCTTCAGCATCAGAGTCCTCATAAGGAGGGAGAGAATAGCCCTGATCAAAAGAATCATCACAGGAAATGGAAACCTGATCAGAGGAATCATAACCAGTGTCTTACCTAGGCCTTTTGTCAGGAGGGGGATGGGAACCCCTGATTAAATAATTAGGTCTTCGGCCATTTTAAGCATCTGTTTCTTTGGCATGGATGACTGTTCTGGAGAATGCTGCACTTGTTTCCTTGTCTTTAATGGTGTTTTTGACTTTGCCTTTGTTGCGGTAGTAGCCTTAATTGTAAGGTGTGAAGGTCTGAAAACACCCTCAGAAGCTGGTGCCTGCTCAGCGGCTGCAGAACCATCTGAGGGAATAGTTTCCATAAGCCCAATACCTTGAGGTTCCACATGCCTCGGTGTCTCCACGTGGCTGTCTGTTACAGCCTGTGGCTCTGAGGTAGCGGGTGTCAGGGGCTGCGAAAGCACCTCACTGAGAACCGGCGACTGGCCTAGAAGGGGCTTCGTCGTCGGTTTTGGACCTCGGATGCCTGTCTTTTTCTTTGTCTTTGCGTTTTTTATACATTTAGGTCGTCGGTTGTTCCGATGGCATTATATAATTAAATTTTCGTCCAAAATAATGTAAAGCAAAATCAAATGAGAAGTTATGTACCTACCATAACATTCCATGTTAGTTGTCTTCTCTTGCCTTCTTTCTTGCTGGATGGGTTCGGAGCCGATCCTCGGCTCCGACTCGGCCACTTATTAAAGCTCGAGAGCTTATTTTACCGGCTCGATGCAACCCTATATCCCATGATGCTAGGCGATAACTCCCCAGATCTCGTTTGGAAGCTGAAAAACCTAGCATAGGCCAATAAAACAAAATCCTCCAACTGGAAGGAGGAGGAAGAGGGATAAAAACCTCCAAAGATAATTATTTACACTATATATATCCTAGGACACCTAGATAGTGAACAAAGGAATAAAAGGACCCTTCAAGGAAGGGAAGATCTTCTCGGTCTGTCCAGGCTAGGGGGATGGTGGGTGGGATGCAAGAAAGAAGGCGAGAGAAGACAACTAACATGGAACGTTATGGCAGGTACATAACTTCTCAATGTTAAGTTGTCAATCTCGCCTTCATTCTTGCTGGATGGGACCGCGTCCCTAGTACCTTCATCCTGGGTGGCTCATTGGAACAGACTCTTAAGAATGGTGGAACCAAATGTTGCTCTGTCCCTGGAGGCCATGTCCAATTTGTAATGCAAAACAAAGGTATGAGGAGAGGCCCATGCGGCTGCCGCACAGATAGTGTCTATTGGTAGTCTAGCTTGAAAAGCTGTAGATGTAGCTAATGCCTATTTTAATGGGCTTTTGGCTTAGAAGTTAATTCCCTGCCTCTGAGTTGATAAATAGATGTAATCACAGAAGACAGCCACTTAGATAGGGTTACCTTGGAAACAGGAAGGTCTTTCTTATTTTCTGCGTACGATAAAAACAGTTGATCAGACTTCCTTATTTGTTTGGTTCTTTCCAAATAGTATCGGAGCTGGCGGTGAACATCTAGATAATGTAGCTTTTGCTCCACTCTATTAGTATAGTTTGGGAAAAAAACTGGGAGATCAATTGATTGATTTAAATTGGTCTGCGAAGCCACCTTGGGTAAGAAGGATGGATTAGTCCTTAGAGAAACTCTGTCTTTATGGAAAATTAAGTAGGGAGAAGGAATGCTGAGGGCGTGAAGCTCTGATACTCTCCTAGCAGAAGTAATGGCGACTAGGAAAAGTGTCTTCCAGGAAAGAAATTTCAATGAACAGGAGACCGCAGGTTCAAAGGGGGGGAGAATTAAGGATGTTAAGACTAAATTAAGATCCCACTGAGGTGGAGGGTCTTTGATCGGAGGCTTAAGTAAATATACACCTTTAAGGAAGGCTTTGCAAAGCTTATTGGACATGATGTTGTGGTCCGATAAGTCTGTATGAAAATTCGATATGGCTGCCAACTGAACCTTTACTGTAGAGGCAGAAGACCCTGAATGAAAAATTTCGGCTAGGAAGTCTAAGACCGAATGAATTGGGGCAGTAAAGGGATCTATATTCCTTGCCTTTGCCCAGAAGGAGAAACGTTTCCATTTACTAGTGTAAATCCTTCTGGTGGAAGATTTAAGGGAAGCTATTATGATATCCCGGACGGGATTAGAAATCACAGGAAGCCTGGCTAAGGACGGAAGTGGAGCAACCAAGCAGTGAGGTTGAGAGAATGTAGGGATTGGTGCAGCTGCCCCGACTGATGGGTCAACAGATCTGGAGCTGGGTCCAGATGCCAAGGCTGTACCAAAAGATAATGATGTAGGAACAGAAACCATATCTGTCGAGGCCAATAAGGGGCAATGACAATCAACTTGGCTGTCAAGGCGGTTGCTTTCTGAATTACTTGTGGAATTAGAGGAAAGAGTGGAAAGGCATAGAGAAGTCCACGAGGCCAATCTTGGACTAGAGCGTCTCTGAGGGGATGGCCTGGAAGGGGGAAGAGGGTGAAGAAGTCGGGGCATTTGCTGTTTTGGGATGTAGCAAAAAGATCGCAGCAAGGAAGACTCCACTTCTGAAAAATCTCTTCCGCTACCGATTGTTTGAGGGACCACTCGTGTGGCATGAGTATGGCTCTGCTCAACCTGTCCACTATGAAGTTGGACTTCCCGGGGATATGCGTTGCTATCAGAAACCGCTGAGAGGAGATCGCCCATTGCCAAAGTCTGAGTGCCTCTCAACACAGGGGATAGGACTTGGTTCCGCCTTGCTTGTTGATATACCACACTACGGACATATCGTCCGTTTGGATTGCAATAGTTTCTAGGGGAAGAGAGTCGTGGAGGGCTTGCAACGTTAAAAGCACTGCTCTCATCTCTAGGACATTTATGTGCAGGTGGCGCTCGAAAGGTTGCCAAGTGCCATGGACCATCCTGCCGTGAAAATGCCCCCCCCCCCCCCCCAATCAGGGAGGCGTCCGATGTCATCGTGGCGACCGGGGGAGGAGGAACAAAGGGTCTGCCCTGATGGACTTGAGGGGACAATATCCACAAGGACAGATGACTTTTGCAAGTTTGAGTTATCATGATCTTTTGGTGCATGGGGAGTTGCTGAAAAGACCACTGGGCGAACAGCATCCACTGTAGAAGACGCATGTGAAAACGTGCAAGGGGAAGAAGTGTTATGGTGGCCGCCATAAGACCCAATACTTTCAGGACATACCTTGCCTGAATTTTGTTGCTCTGAAGAAGAACATGGACATGGTTTTGAATATCTAAGACTCTTAGGTCTGTTAACTTTGCTGAAAGTTGTACGGTGTTCAAGTTGGCGCCTATAAAGGTAATAGACTGACAAGGCAGACTTTTCAAAATTTATAGAGATTCCTAGCCCTCTGCAAATGTGAATGGTGTAAGCTCTGGCTTGGAGAAGCTGATGCCTGGTGGTGGCAGTGAGGAGCCAGTCGTCTAGATATGGAAACACCTGGAATCCTTGCCGTTTCAGGTGAGCCGTAAAGTACAGTTGTGTACACCTACCATAAATGTAGATGTTCGAGTGTCTTCACTGTTGCAGTCATGACTGTAGAGTTCTCCCCTGCCAGCAGGCAGTCCTCGGTCGGCCAGAATCCCAAAGTCTGGGTCCGGCGTCGGCTGTTCAACCATGCTCTCTGACGTCAGAGCGCCAGGAGTATAAAGCTGACAGCCGACGCCATTTTCTCCAGTTTTTCTTGCCCCAGATGTCAGGAGTCCCAGAATGAGAAAGGTCCCATATCCTTTGCAAATACACCTCAGAAGAATGGTGAAAATAGGAACCACACAAAAGTAAAAATAAGAGGGGACAGGAGGGAGGGAAACCCAGACTGCAACAGTGAAGACACTCGAACATCTACATTTATGGTAGGTGTACACAACTGTACTATATTCATTGTGTTTCACTGTTGCAGTCATGACTGTAGGGTAGAATCCCAAAGCTGAAAGAAAGGGAGGTGGTCATAAAGAAGAAGGGGCGGCTAAAAGGCCCTGCAAGACTGCAGAAGCAAAGCCTGCCCTAGACTTAGAGTAGAGAGGTAGATTGTAGTGCTTAGAAAAAGTATGCACTGAACTCCAAGTTGCAGCTTCCAAAATGTCTTAGGTAGGAACTCCACTGAGGAAGGCCGCAGAAGTGGCATCAGCTCTGGTGGAATGAGTCCGTATACTCCCTGGGATTTGATTTCCATGGTGAGAATAACAAAATCTGATTCCATGAGCAATCCATTTAGAAATGGTCTGTTTTGAAATGGCTTTACCTTGGGAACTTGAAGCATAAGAAACAAACAATTGTTCTGATTTTCTGATGTCCTTGGTTCTGTCCAGGTAAAAACGTAGTTGTCTGTGTACATCCAAGGAATGTAAGATCCTTTCCCCTTTATTTTGAGGAGTGGGGAAAAAGTTGGCAAGTGGATAGTTTGATTTAAAGCCACTTTGGAAACCACCTTAGGCATGAAGGTAGGATTAGTCCTCAAAGACACTGTCTTGATGAAAAATAATATAAGGTTCCACAGCCATAAGAGCTTGTAACTCTGAAACTCTCCTGGCAGAGGTTAGGGCTAACAGAATAGCTGTCTTCCAAGATAAAAACTTGATGTCAGAAGAGGCGGCAGGCTCAAAAGGAGGCAAGGTTAGTTTTTCCAAAACATAGTTGAGATCCCAAGCAGGAATGGGAACAGATCTAGGAGGTCTTAAGTTCTTAGCTCCTCTGAGAAAGTGTCTCATGAGCTGGTGGGAAAAGATTGGAGGGTCTGTATTATAATGAGCAGAAATAGCAGAGGCATGTATCTTAATGGAAGAGAAAGAGAGACCCTTATGTAAGAGATCTGTCAGGTAAAGTAAAATTAAAGAAATGTTCGGAAGAAGAGAATCAGAATCCTGAGCCTGCATCCAGGAACAAAATCTTTTCCATTTTCCTGCATAAGATTTTCTAGTGCTAGGACGTCTGGCTTCTAAAATGACATCCATAACCTGCTTGGGTAGGAAAGAAGAAATCAAAGGCCCTGGATTAACCAGGCCGCCAGGCTGAGAGTTCTGACATGAGAGTGAAGAAACTGACCCTGATGTTGGGACAGAAGGTTCGGAGACTGAGGTAAAACCCAAGGGGGCTCCAGACATAGGTTTTTTAGAGTTGGGTACCAAAACTGTCGAGGCCAATTTGGGGCCAGCAAGATTATCATCTTGGGCTTGTCCTGTTTTATCTTTAACAATACCCGTGGAAGAAGAGGAAGAGGCGGAAAGGCATATCCCGAGAGGTTCCTCCAACTGAATGATAGGGTATCCACTTTCCAAGCTTCTTTGTGGAAAGTCCTGGTGCAAAAATTCTGTAGCCGATGATTGAGATGGGATGCAAAGAGGTCTAATGTGGGGACATCCCCAGACTGCTGTTATCATCCTGAATATTTTGGTGTCCAGCATCCACTCGTGTGGATCCGAAAGGTTTCTGCTCAGACTGTCTGCCAGGAAGTTTAGCTTCCCTGGTAGAAACTGAGCTTGAAGGTCCAGATTGCAAGCTAGAGCTGTGTTCCATAGATCCATGGCTAGTCTGCAAAGGGGGTAGGAATGAGATCCCCCTTGCTTATGTACCACATAACTGTGGTGTTGTCTGTCCGTATTAGTAGTTGTCCTGGATGTAGAAGATTCCTGAAGGCCAGTAGAGCTTCCTGAACGGCTAACATTTCCTTTAAATTGATATGCAGGTGCTTCTGATCCTTTGTCCAAAGGCCCTGCAGACAGTTGCCCTGAAAATGGGCTCCCCAAGCATAATCCGAGACGTCCGTGGTTAGAATCTGAGTGGCAGGAGGCAGACAGAAGGGTTTCCCTTTGTTTAGAGTACATGCCCTTGACCACCAAAGAAATTCCTTTTGAAGGCAAGGCAGGACGGAGATCAGTATGTCTAAACCGTGGCAATGCTGAGACCATACACTTTTTAGGTACCACTGTATTTTCTTCATGTGTAGTCTTGCATATGGTACGAGAAGGATGCAGGAGGCCATGTAAACAAAGCCTGCAGGAATCTCCTTGCAGATAGCGGAGTTAAAGTTGCCAAGGTTTTGAAAGATGAAGCCAGCTGTAATTGTTTTTCAGATGTCAGAAATGCCATCTGGGTAGTGGTGTTTAGAAGAGCACCCAGAAAAGTTATCTGTTGTGAGGGTGTCAAATTTGACTTTTTTATGTTTACAGAGAATCCCAGGAACTTGGAGGTTCTGAACAAATTCTAGATGCTGGAGTAAGACATCCTTGCTGTCTGCCTGAATTAGACAATCGTCCAGATAAGGGTAAATTTGAATTCCCTTGAGTCTGCAGTAAGCTACTACTGGAGCCAGGCATTTGGTGAAGACCCTGGGTGCAGTAGACAATCCACAGGGTAGCGCAGAGAATTGAAAGTGCCTCGATCCGGCCTTGAACCTGAGGTATTTTCTGCATTCCTGCCTGATGGGAATGTGTAAATATGCCTCCTTTAAATCTAAAGTTACCATCCAAGCATCTTTGGACAGCATTGGAAGTAGCTGCTGTAGAGTAAGCATCTTGAATTTTGGAATCTCTAGAAAGGTGTTCAAGACTGACAGATCCAGAATGGGTCTCCATGAGTTTTGCTTCCTGGGGACTAGAAAGAGCCTCGAGTAAAAAACTTGTCCCATCTCTGAAAGTGGAACCAGTTCTATGGCTTTCATAGCCAAAAGAGCTTCCATCTGGTTTAAGGCCTCTGTCCATTGATGTTTTGGAAGGTCTGGCCATCCACTTGGCCTTGGCAGGGTATGAAAATGGAATTTGTAACCTCTTAAAACCACATCCAGAACCCATTTATCTTGGGTTATACGAGTCCAATTTTGATAAAAAATAGAGAGTTTTCCTCCGAGAGGGGCTTCCAGGCAAGAAGTTCCTGCAGCCCAACAGAGGGAGTCATTGAGTTTGTTTCCTATGAGTTTGTGACCTGTCCTCTCCTCCCCTAGGGGTGGAAGCAGTCCATTGTCTTGGTCTATAAGAACCTTGTGTTTGAGGCCTTCCTCTGGAGCGTCTATATCTACCCCTCTGAGGCCTGTCTGAAGTGGGAAAGGACCAATTTTTAGAAGGCCAATTTCTGCTAAATCTTGGTGGCTGTACTTGTAAGAAATCTTTAATTGTTTGCATGGATTTCATCTTATCCTCCATCTTTTTAATCACCTCTTCAGCTTTTGATCCAAACAAAACATTATGCTGAACAGGAGCATCCAATAATTTAGCTTTTACTTGCTCTGGCAAATTTTGTTCCTTTAGCCATGCATGCCTTCTAATGACTGTGCCGGAGGCAGCAGCCCTACAAGAAGCCTCCAAGGCATCAAATCCACAGTGTAAACCATGCTTCCCAACTTGCTCAGTGGCATGCAATAAGTCATGTAATTCCTTATCATCTGCACAGGCAGAAATGGAAGTAAGCTTTTGTTTTAAAACAGACAAGAGAAATTGCTGGTATTTCAGCATATGAAACTGACAGTTTAAAGCCCTAATGGACAAAGCAGCAGAAGTGTACACTTTTTTGCCCCATCTTTCTAAAGATCTAGAATCCTTTTCAGTAGGAATGGGATTTTTGGCAGAAGCGGCCTTAACTCCCTTAGGACCCTGAGATATGGTTTTAGGGTCAGCAGTAGGGTTCTTGTATAAAAACTGGTGGGAATCAGGAACCCTGTAATATCTATCAGGCTTGACAGGAGCAGGAGGAAAAGAGTCAGGGGTTAAGTTAGCTTCCGAAAAAGCATCATCCACAATATCCAAAACAGGAGGAATAGCCAGGGGTCTATGTTGGGGGAGAAGAAGAAAATCCCTTAGCCTTTTCTTAGATTCCGAATACTCCTGTCCTTCCCAGTGGAAATGTTCCCTCATTTCATGCAAAGTTTCCCCAAAAGAGAAATCCTCAGGGGGAGAAGCTGAAGGAATGGATTCCTCAGCATCAGAATCCTCATAAGGAGGGAAAGAATATTCCTGGTCAGAAGAAGAAACTGAAGAAACAGAAGCCTGATCAGAGGAATCATAATAAACATCCTGCCTTGGCCTTTTATCTGGAGGTGGATGTGAACCCCTAATCATAGTAAGTAAATCCTCCGCCATCTTGAGTAACTGTTTCTGTGACTTGGGAGCCGGTTCAGAAGAGGCCTGTGTTGCAGTCTGATTTAGAAGGAGTCTTTGCCTTTGTCTTTGCCTTTATTAGAAGCTGAGTAGGCCTGAAAACCCCTTCGGAAGCCGGTACCTGCACAGCGGCTACTGACCCATCCGAAGGAGCATTGTCCGAAGGTCCTGTAATAGAGATATTTAAAGGCCTGGTTGGCTCCCCATGAGAGTCCGTTTCGGCCATCGGTTCTGAAATGGCCGACGACAGGGGCTGCAAAAGCACCTCACTGATGACAGCCGAACCTGAAGCTGGCTCCGCTTGTGTGCTATCATCAGATTTGGACCTCGGAGGCCTGTCTTTATCCTTGCGACGTTTGTGAACTCCGATAGCCGGAACCGTATCTGACGACATTTTGTAGTTAAAGCGCCTACCGAAGTAATGAAAAGCAAAATCGTACCTTTGTTTAATTGTACGTTGATTGAATCTAGCACAAAACCGACAACTAGCTATGTCGTGGTCAGGGCCTAAGCAAGGAATACAGTAAGAATGAAAATCCTTATGAGGTATTTGCTTCCCACATGAAATACAATTATTAACTTTTTCTGACATCGGACAGGAGCAAGAAAAAGTTTCCCCAACGGGGTACTTAGCTTTGAGTGGAGAAGAAAGTCTTCGGACTAAAGTTTATCAGAAAAAATAGTCAGGAGTCAGCCGACCGGCACTTGCGAACTGCTATCACCACACGGCAAGAAAGACTGGAGAAAATGGCGTCGGCTGTCACCTTTGTACTCCTGGCGCTCTGACGTCAGGGAGCATGGTTGAACAGCCGACGCCGGACCCAGACTTTGGGATTCTGGCCGACCGAGGACTGCCTGCCGGCAGGGGAGAACCCTACGTCATGACTGCAACAGTGAAACACGATGAACATCCGCTGCCATACATTTGGTGAACACTCTGGGGGCTGTAGTGAGACCAAAGGGCAGGGCTCTGAATTGGTAGCGACTGGCCCCCAGCCGAAAGCGGAGAAACCTTCTGGAGCGCCTGTGAATTCTGATGTGATAGTACGCATCCTGAAGGTCCACGGAGCACATCCAATTGTCCTTGCCCAGAAAGGGCAGAATGGACTGTAGCTTGACCATCCGGAATCTTGTTCTCTTTACAAACTTGTTCAGTTTGCTGAGATCTAATATTGGTCTCCAGTCCCCTGTCTTTTTCGGTACCAAAAAGAACTTTGAGTAGATTCCGGATCCTAGTTGGTCTGCTGGGACTGGCTGGATGGCTCTTTTTGCTAGCAGTTTTGATATTTCTGATACTGCTAGTTCCCTAAGACCGGGTGGAACGTCTGGAAGGGTTCCCTTTTGTTGAATTGGGGTTTGGATAAAGGGAATTTTGTAACCCTCGGATATGATCGACTGTACCCATTTGTCTTGAGTAAGGGAAAACCAGGCTATTGGGTACAGCGACAATCTTCCCCCGACTGCCTCCGAAGGTGGACAATCGGGCAACATCTCAGGGATGCTGGAAGGGTTTTGTCAGAGAGAGGCTCCCTGCTACCCTGGTTTTGTGGACCCCCTCTGCCCCTAGGGCGGCGTCTGTTGTTGTTACCCCCTCTGCCTCTGGGGGGTAAACTGACCTCTTGCGTCAGACGTGACTCCTTGAGATTTGCGGAACCACATTTTCCCACCCTTCTGACCCTTAGGGTATGGTCTTGAAGGGGTGGAGAAACGGACCTCTACGGCAGAAAGAGTCTTGCCATCTTGCTCGCATCTGGTCAAGGTGTCTTTCACTTGAGGTGCGAACAAAGCCGAACCATCAAAAGGGGAATTTGTGAAGGACGCCTTGAAAGGGTCCATGAAATTACACAGCCGCATCCAGGCCTTAAGGCCACTCCTGTGCCTGCGGCCCTACTCGCTCCATCGGCTGCATATGAAATTAGACGCATGGAAGAGTTAACAATCGAGTTCAGGGTTCCAAGCTGTGAGTTTATTTTATCCTGGGACCCAGCAGCTGATGGATCCTGTAAGACTTCTCCCAACTCTTTGAGAATATCTCTCTGAAGGCGGGTGAAGTGACACAGGTAATTCAGCAACCGCATGGCAAAGGTCGCTGAAGAAAACATCCGCTTACCGTACCTCTCCATGGTCCTAGAAATCCTTATTAGGAGGATGGATAGGTACTGAAGGATCAGCTAGTTCCTTCTTGGTGGCTGCAGCCACCACCATGGCATCCGTACACCTTTGTTAGGAATTGCTTGTCAACTGGTGCTGTAATGAATTTAGATGGCCTCCGGGTGGGTTCCACGAATCGGGCCACGCCTTCCGAGCCACTACTTCCATAAGGGGTCGAAAGGCGGAGACACCCAGGAGGTGGAGGGTCGAGAACCGAACGCCTCCAGGTACACCGACTCGTCCTCGGAAGGATTAAGGGAAGACCAGATCCCCCTCTGCTTCAGGATTTCTAGGATGTCTGAGAAAGAGACATCCTCAGAGGGGGACTTTGGGGATCCCTCCGACTCATCCAAGTCTGTGTCAGATGTAATAGACTCAGGGGAGTCTACATGCTTCCTCTTACATGTCCTCTTACGCGGAGGCTCCGCTGACAGGTCAGGAGAAGCCTCGGAAGAGGAAGAAATTCCCAGTGGGGAAACCTGAGGCGTTGGATCTCTGGGTCCGGGAGCAAGAGAGTGAGAAGAGACATCAGCAGGCACTGTAGTGGGAGGAGCTGATGGAGCTGACCGTTGACTATGCCCTGGGGCTAGTACGCTCCTCATCACCGCGAAGGCTCCCCTATCAGAAAGGCCAGAGGGCCCCCGCTCCGAAGAGGTAGGAACCCCAGGCAGCACCGACAGGGAAGGCTCCGAGGCCGATGTCGGGGCAGAGCTCACCAGCGCCGACACTCCGAGAGGGGGAACGGGGTCGGACAATGGTCCGATGCCACTCGCCCCCTCGGAGCCGACGAGAGAGATCAGGCGCCCGGATCCCTCCAATGAAGGTATCAAAAAGGAGATCGGAGTGGAAGACAAAGGAGCCGAAGGGGGAGGTATCAGCTCCGACGCCACAACGGTCATGGCTCCGAGGAGCTCCGGCTCCGAACTCTGAGGGAGAGGAGAAGGAGGAAAAATAGGTGGAGTCGTAATAGCTACCGTCTGATGAGACGGGCTAGAGATCATCTGGGCCAATGCCTGAGACTAACAGCCTCTCTCAAGGTCGTGATCTGAAAGTCTGGACGACCGAGAAGATCGGCTCTGATGGCTCCGCTCCGAGAGCAGGGGAGACCTCTGAGCCGAATGGATGGACTCCAATGAAGGGGATCTTGACCTCTTCTTAGATGGAGCCAATGGAGCCGAAGACACGTCGGCTCCAGCCGGAGCCGACAGCGAAAGCATGGGCTCAGAGGTATCGGCACAGAGTGGTGCCGAGACCGGAACTTGTGACTCAAAGGAATCGGCTCCAGCCGGAGCCGATCTAGGCACAGACAAGGAGCCAGCAGCCGAAGGCTTAGTACTTGGAGCCGACGGTTTTGCAGGTTTCGACGGCCTCCCCGATGCAGACTTAGTCGGGGAGCCCTCGGGCTTTAACAAGCCCCTCAGTATAAGTTTATTCCTGCGCTCCTGCAGGACTCTTGGACTGAATGCATGACATACTGAACAAGAGTCCTGCAGGTGCAGGGGTCCCAGGCAGTAAACACAAGAAGTGTGACCGTCTGTCAGAGACATTTTCTGACAGCACGAGTCACACTTCTTAAAGCCTGAGACCTTAGTTTCTTTAGGTTCCTTCGACATAACAGTGTCGAGGGTTCACAAATGTAACAGAAAAACACACACACTCTTGAAAATTATAAATTAACAATAAAATGTTAATAGGGATACTGACACACCCAAACACTCCACAGGATCCCTAAGAAAAATTAGGAAAGGGGCAGGCTTAAGGCCTAACCTAAGAGTGGAGGGGGAGGGATATAAGGGATAAAAAGGGAAGGTATATAAAAAAGTAATAGAGTTAAGGGTAGTTACTAACTATTGAAAGAAATAACTAGGTGAAAAATTAACTCAAAAAGGGTGACTGAACACTATATATATAAGACTTACCAGGAGCCGGTAAAAAAACGCACCTCATAGCGGCAAACGAGATCTGGGGAGTTATCGCCTAGCATCATGGGATATAGGGTTGCCTCGAGCCGGTAAAATAAGCTCTCGAGCTTTAGTAAGTGGCCGAGTCGGAGCCGCAAGAATGAAGGTGAGATTGACAACTTAAAATCCGACGTTTAATAGTGCGTTTATTGAATCTAGCACAAAACCGACAACTAGTAACATTGTGGTCAGGGCCTAGGCAAGGAATGCAGTAAGAGTGGAAGTCCTTATGAGGTATTTGCTTCCCACAAGAAATACAATTATTAACTTTTACTGACATCGGTCTGGAGCAAGAAAAAGTTTCCCCAACGGGGTACTTCGCTTTATTAAAGACTTCGGTTCTGAAATTCAATTTTGAAAATCTCAGGAGTCGGCCGACCGGCACTTGCGAACTGCTTTGCTTGGCACCGGCAAGAAAGACTGAAGAAAATGGCGTTGGTTGCAACTTTTATACCCCTGGCGCACTGACGTCAGGGAAGAGGTGACAGCAACCGACTCCGGACCAAGACTTTGGAACTCGGGCCGACTGCAGGTCGTCTGCCAGCAGGATAACCCAAGTGTAATGACTGCAACAGTGAAACACGATGAACATCTGGCAGTTTAAGGCTCTGATTGCCAAGGTAGCAGACATATATACCTTCTTTCCCCATCTATCCAGCACCCTGGAATCTCTATCAGAGGGGGTAAGATTTTTGGCTCAAGAGGCCTTAACACCCTTGGGCCCCTGTGACATAGTCTCAGGGTCAGCAGCAGGATTTTTGAATAGAAATTTGTGGGAGTCAGGAACCCTGTAATATCTGTCTGGCTTACTTGGAGCTGGTGGTAGGGAATCAGGAGCCATGCTTGATTCCGAAAACACATCAACAATGTCTAAAACAAAGCAAAGGCCTATGCTGAGGAAGAAGGAAATCCCTAACCTCTTTTTTTGATTCTGAGAAGTTGTGACTCTCCCAGTGAAAATGTTCCCTTAAATAATGCAAAGTTTCTCGAAAAGAGTAATCCTCAAGAGGAGATGCAGATGGGATGGATTCCTCTGCATCAGAATCCTCATAGGGTGGAATGGAAAATTCCTGATCAGAAGAGGAATGAGAAAAAATGGAAACCTGATCTGAAGATTCATAATCCGTGCCTTGCCTACGCCTCTTAGCAGAGGGGTGTTGGGAACCCCTGATCAAGTTAAATCCTCAGCCACTTTGACCATCAGTTTTGTAGGCACAGGGGCCTGAGCATGTGGCTCATGCGTCAGTTTTTTTTGTTTTAGAAGTTGCTTTTGACTTTGGTCTTTGGTTTTGCAGCTGTCGTCAGTTTGATATACAAATGTTGAGGTCTCAATACACCCTCAGAAGCCGGTGCCTGCACAGCGGCTCCGGACCCATCCGAGGGAGATAGATCCGTCGGTCCAATACCTTCAGTATCTTGCGGCATGCCGGACGCCACATGGATGTCGGTAGAGGCCTGCAACTTGAAGGTAGCGGGTATCAGGGGCTGCGAAAGCACCTCACTGAGTACCGGCAACTGGCTTAGGAGAAGCTTCGTCTGTTTTGGATCTCGACTGCCTTTCTCTGTCCTTTTCTTTGCGTTTTTTATGTACTCCGGTAGTCGCATTGCTATTAGATGATATTTCTCGGTAGTTAAATCTGTTTCCAAAATACTTTGATGCAAAAATATACCGACGCTTAATAGTGTGTTGGTTAAATCTAGCACAAAACAGACAGCCAGGCACGTTGTGATCAGGGCCTAGGCAAGGAATACAGTATAAATGGAAATCCTTATGAGGGTATTTGCTTCCTGCAAGTAATACAATTATTAACTTTCTGACATCGGTAAAAAGCAAGAAAAAAGTTTCCCCAACGGGGTACTTAGCTTTAGTGAAGACTTCGGTTCTGAAACTCAAACAAGAACATTTCAGTAGTCGGCCGACCGGCACTTGCAAAATGCTTCTGCTTCGGGCACCGCGCGGCAAGAAAGACTAAAAAAAAATGGCGTCGGCTCCATGTTTTATACCCCTGACGACCTGATGTCATGGAAGAGGCGACAGCAACCAACGCAGGACCCAAGACTTTGGAATTCAGTCTGACTGAGGGCAACCTGCCAGCAGATTACCCAAATGTAATGACTGCAACAGTGAAACACGAAGAACATCCAAGCTTTCAGCTTGAGGGTCTGTATGGAAGGATGGAGGATACCCGACTGATGCACCAGGAGATCCGGAACTGGGTCCAGGATCCAAGGCTCCTCATGGAGATGGGGCCATAGAAAGGGGAACCATATCTGATAAGGCCAGTAAGGGGCGATGAGGATTAGTTTGCAACCCATTGACTTTGCTTTCTGAAGAACCTTGGGTATTAGAGGGAACGGGGGAAAGGCATAAAGAAGTCCCAGGAACCAATCATGAACAAGTGCATCCCTGGGTGACTGTCAATGTGAGGGGACTAGGGCAAAATAGATGCTGCATTTGGTATTGATGGAGGTGGTAAAAAGGTCTCAGCAAGGCTGGCCCCACTTGCGAAAAATTTGGTTTGCAATTTCCTGCTTCAGGGACCACTCATGCTGCATTAGGAAAGCCCTGCTGAGCCTGTCTGCTATCACGCTGGATTTCCCCAGAATGTGCGTCGCAATCAGAAAGCGTTGAGAAGACATTGCCCACTGCCATACTCAGAGCCTCTCGACATCCGTAGGTAGAGAGCCCTGGAATGCTTGCGCCGCCAGAAGCACCGCTCTCATCTCTAGGACGTTGATGTGCAAGTGGTACTCGTGTTGTTGCCAAGCACCTTGAACAGTCTGTCCCAGATAATGCCCCCCACCCACCCTATCTGGGAAGCGTCCATGGTCACTGCGGCTACTGGTTGGGGAAGAATAAAAGGCCTGCCTATCGTCACCTGCATAGACTGAAGCCACCATTTTAGATCCTTCTTGCTGGTCTCCCATAATGAGAATTTTGTATGTCATGGGTAGATCTTGCATGGACCACTGTGCAAATACGAGCTACTTTAATATCCTCATGTGGAAGCGCGCCAAGGGAACTAGTGTTATTGCTGCTGCCATTGAGCCCAAGACTTTGAGAACATATCTTGCCTGAATCTTTTTCTTCTCGAAGAAAAAAACCTGATGTGGAATGGCTGAAGCCCTCTCCCTGTGGCAATTTTGCTATCATGTCTTTTGTATCTCAATCTGCCCCCTATAAATGTAATATATTGACAGGGCAACAAGGCAAATTTTTCATAGTTTATAGTGATGCCTATCTGTGAGCAGAGGTGAATTGTGGTGTCCCTTGCCTCGGTTAGTCGATGCTCGGTGGTGATGGTAAGGAGTCCGTCGTCGAAATATGGAAATCACTCTGAATCCTAGATACCTCAGGTGAGCCCTGACTACTGCCATGCATTTGGTTAACACCTTGGTGGCTGTGGTGAGACCAAAGGGCAGAGTTCTGAACTGATAGTGACTGGCTCCCAGCTGGAAGCATAGATAATGCCTGGATCGCCTATCCATCTTAATATGGTAGTAATCATCCTGGAGATTGATGGAGCATATCCAACTGTCCTTTCCCAGAAAGGGAAGTATGGACTGCAGTGTCACCATCTGGAACTTTGTCTTCTTGACAAACTTGTTGAGTCTGCTGAGATCCAAAATGGGCCTCCAGTCCCCTGTCTTCTTTGGAACTAAAAAAGAACCTTAAGTAAGTTCCGGATCCGATTTGGTCTGCGGGGACTTCTTGGATTACTCATTTTTCTAGCAACCTTTGAACTTCTAGGGTTGCTTGTTCCCTCAGATTGGGTGGCACATCTGTGATGGATTTTTGTTTTCTGGGAAAAGGAATATTGTATCCCCTGGATATTACTGACTGTACCCATGTGTCTTTTGTGATACTTTGCCAGGCTTCTGGGTAGAGTGACAATCTGCCCCGACTGCCTCCAGAGGAGGACAGGCAGGCCTCCTTTCAGGCACGCTGAAAGGGCCTACCACAGAACTTATCTCTGTCGCCCTAACTCTGCAGACCCCATCTGCAACGAGGGCGGAGTCTCCCATTACTGTTCCCCCCTCTGTCCCTGGGGGAAAAGTCACCACGTGCATCAGGCGAAGCTCCCTGGGATTTCCGGAAAAAGAAGTTATGTACCTACCATGACGTTCCATGTTAGTTGTCTTCATCTCGCCTTCCTTCTTGCCTTTTGGGTTCAGAGCCAATCCTCGGCTCCGACTTGGCCATCTTCTATAGCTCGAGAGCTGTTTACTGGCTCGAGGCTACCCCTTATCCCAGAATGCAAAGCGTCAGCTACCCAGATCTGGCTTGTGATAGCACACACTAGACATAAGTAGAGTAACCAGTTCCTAAAAACTGGTTGTCCAATACACCTAAACAAGGAAAGAGTTATAAATTACCTGGCATGTGAAGTAATAAAAGATACTCAGCCAGTGAAAACAAAAAGTAACTCCTCACAATCCTCTAGGAAGGGGTAAGGGACGCAAGAAGGAAGGTGAGATGAAGACAACTAACATGGAACATTATGGTAGGTACATAACTTCTTTATGTTAAGTTGTCCATCTCGCCTTTGTTCTTGCTGTTTGGGACAGCGTACCTAGCACCTAAAATCCTGGGTGGCTCATTAGAACAGACTCTTCAGAACAGTAGAACCAAAGGAAGCTCTGCTCCGGGAGACCATATCTACCTTGTAATGAGAGATAAAAGTATGAGGGTTTGCCCAAGTGGCAGCTGCGCAGACTGAATTTATGGGCAACCTAGACTGAAAGGCTACAGAGGTGGCTAATGCTCTAGTGGAATGACCTTTTGGTTTAGCTGGTAGCTCTTTACTTCGTAACTGAAAAATAAAGGCAATAGTATCATATAGCAATCTGGATAAGGTCACCTTAGAAACTGGAAGGCCTTGTTTGTTGAAAGCATAAGAAAGAAATAACTGGTCTGACTTTCTTAGTTCCTTAGTTCTATGGAGGTAAAAACGCAATTGTCTGTGCACATCCAATTGGTGGAACTTGTATTCTGCCTAGCCGCTGTGATTAGGAAAGAAAACTGTGAGATCTATGGATTGATTTGAATTGTTCTCTGAGCAGACTTTAGGAATAAAGGATGGATTGGTCCTCAGAGAAACCTTGTCCTTGTGAAACACCAGGTAAGGAGGACGAACACATAGTGCTTGAAGTTCTGAGACACGTCTAGCTGAAGTGATAGCAACCAGAAAAAGTGTCTTCCAAGAAAGAAATTTTGAAGAACATGATGATGCCGGTTCAAAGGGAGCCAAAATTAAGGAAGCTAGAACTAAACTGAGATCCCAAGGAGGAGGAAGATATCTAACTGGGGGTCTAAGAAGAGATGTTCCTCTCATAAAGGCCTTGCAGAGCTTATGAGACATTATGCTAGAATTAAACATACCAATATGAAAATTAGAAATGGCAGCTAGTTGTACTCTAATGGTAGCGGAAGCCGCACCAGACTGAAAAAGCTGTGTTAGAAATTCAAGAATTTCATGGACTGAGGCTGAGAAAGGATCCAAATTTCTAGATTCTGCCCAGTAAGAAAACCGTTTCCATTTACTAGCATACGTTTTCCTCGTAGTAGACTTAAGGAAAAAAGAAATTATGTACCTACCATAACGTTCCATGTTAGTTGTCTTCATCTCGCCTTCTTTCTTGCTTGTTGGGATCGGAGCCGATCCCCGGCTCCGACTCGGCCATCGTCTATAGCTCGAGAGCTGTTTACTGGCTCAAAGTTACCCCTTATCCCATGATGCCTAGCGTTAGCTACCCAGATCTTGTTTGAAATAGCTAATCCCAGCCATAACTATGGAATTAAACTCTTCCAAACAGAGGGTTAAACCTACCTGTTATAACCTCTAAGTCAGTAGAGGAAACAAACCAAAGAACACTCAGCCAGTGAAACTTAAAACTCCTCTCGGTCCAATAGGATAGGGGGATGGAGGGGGGGACGCAAGAAAGAAGGCGAGATGAAGAAAACTAACATGGAACGTTATGGTAGGTACATAATTTCATTATGTTAAGTTGTCTATCTCGCCTTCGTTTCTTGCTTGTTGGGACAGCGTCCCTAGCACCTACGATCCTGGGCGGCTCATTGGAACAGACTCTTCAGAACAGTGGAAGCAAAGTTAGCTGTACTCCTGGAGACTATGTCTAACTTGCAAAGAGAAATAAAGGTATGAGGATTTGCCTACGTGGCAGTGGCACAGATAAGAGTCCATGGGCAACCTAGACTGGAAGGCTACAGAGGTGGCCAAAGCCCTAGCAGAATGACCTTTCGGTTTGGTAGACAATTATTTGTTTCTTAGTTGATAGATGAAGGTAATAATGTGAGACAACCACCTGGACAGGGTCACTTTGGAGACTGGAAGACCCTGTTTGCCCCTAGCATAGGACAGGAAAAGTTGATCTGACTTTCTTATATCCTTCGTTCTATGCAGGTAAAAACGCAATTGTCTACGAACATCCAAAAGGTGTAATTTGTATTCTGCCTTGTTGGTGTGGTTAGGGAAAAACACTGGAAGGTCTATGGATTGGTTTAGATTATTTTCTGAGCAGACTTTCGGAAGGAAGGAGGGATTAGTTCTCAGAGCAACCGTGTCCTTATGAAAAACTAAGTACGGAGGACGAACACTTAGTACTTGAAGTTCCGAGACACGTCTGGCAGAGGTAATAGCTACCAGAAAGAGTTTTCCAAGACAGAAACTTAAAGGAGCAGGATGCTGCCGGTTCAAAAGGGGGCATAATCAAGGAGGGTAGTACCAAATTAAAGGTCCCAAGGAGGAGGGGGATCTCTCACTGGGGGCCTAAGGAGAGTAGTCCCTCTGAGAAAAGCTTTACACAGCTTATGAGACATAATGTTTAGATTAGAAAACCCGACATGAAAGCTAGAGATGGCCGCTAACTGAACCCTGATTGTGGCAGAAGCGGACCCAGAATGAAAAAGCTCTGTTAGCAACTCTAAGATTTTGTGAACTGGGGCTGAAAAGGAATCTATGTTCCTAGCCTCTGCCCAACAACAGAAACGTTTCCATTTGCTAGCATACGTCTTCCTAGTGGCAGATTTGTGAGAGGAGACAATAATCTCACGCACAGCCGGGGAAATGCTGGGAAGCCTGGCTAGGGTTGGGAATTGGATCAACCAAGCTGTGAGCTGGAGTGTTTGGAGGGATCGATGCAGCTCTCCTGATTGATGAATCAGCAGGTCTGGAATAGGTTCCAGAGTCCAGGGATGCTCGAGGAGGTAACGGTGCAGGAACGGAAACCAAATCTGTCGAGGCCAGTAAGGAGCAATGAGGACCATTTTGCAACCCAACGATATAGCTTTCTGTATGAGTTTGGGTATAAGAGAGAATGGCGGGAAGGCATAAAGTCGTCCCTGAGGCCAATCGTGGACTAGAGTGTCTCTGGGAGGGTGACCGGGAAGCGGTAAAAGGGAGAAGTAGTTGCCGCATTTGCTGTTGAAAAGGGTGGCAAACAGATCGCAGCAAGACTGTCCCCATTTGCGGAAGATCAGATCCGCAACTACCTGATTCAGAGACCACTCGTGAGGCATGAGAATAGCTCTGCTGAGCCGACTGTCCGCTATGACGTTGGACTTCCCAGGGATGTGCGTCGCAATCGGAAATCGTTGGGAGGAAATCGCCCACTGCCAGATTCTGAGTGCTTCTCAACATAGGGGGTAGGACCTGGTTCCGCCCTGCTTGTTGATGTACCACACTACTGACATGTTGTCCGTTTGAATTGCAATGGTCCCGGAAGGAAGGGAGTCCTCAAGTGCAACGCTAGGAGCACGGCTCTCATCTCCAAGACATTTATGTGCAGATACCACCATGGCATCTACGGGAACACCCTTGGTAAGGAACTGTTTATCCAGGGGTGCAGTGATAAACTTGCCGGGTCTCCTCGAGGTTGGTTCCACTGTATCTGGGGCTGACCAAGCCCTTCGAGCCACCATTGACATTAGTGGATCGAAGGGTAGAGACACCCAGGAGGTGGAAGGTCGGGAAACAAACGCATCCAGGAATACAGATTCGTCCTCGATAGGGGCTAGGGCAGTCCAGTTCCCCCTCTGCTTAAGCATTTCTAGGATGTCCAAAAAGGAAACATCTTCAGAGGGGGATCTCGGGGACCCTTCCGATTCATCCATATCGAAAGTGACAGACTCAGGGGAGTCGATGTGCTTCCTCTTGTACTTCCGCTTCCGAGGGGGCTCCTCTGAATGATCAGGGGAGGCCTCAGAAGAAGAGGAAACACCCAATGGGGTGCTCTGGAGCGCCGGTTCCCCACGCTTGGGATCTGGAGGAGGGGCAGAGGTTGACGCAGGCACCACAGGGGACGGAGCCAGTGGGGTTGAATGTGGAGCTGACTCAGAGGCCAGTACACTCCTCATGACATCGAAGGTGTCCCTGCCACGATGCAGAGAAGGCTCAGGTTCCGAGGAAACTGGAATCCTCCTCCGCACCGACGGAGACAGCTCCGAGGCCGATGTAGGAGCCGAGCTCACCTGCGCCGATGCTCTGAGAGGGAGAACGGGGTCAGACAAGGGTCTGATGCCACTCGCCCCCTCGGAGCAGACGAGGGAGTCTCGGCGCCCAGATCCCTCGATGGAAAGCACCATCGAGGGGATCGGAGCCGAAGACAGAACCAAAGGGGAAATCGTTATCTGTGCTGACGGTTACACAATTCGAACCCCAACAAATTCCGGCTCTCAGCTCAATGGAGTCGGAGGAGGAACATCGATGGAAGCGGACGGAGTAGACACACGAGGAGGGCTGGATAATATTTTGGCCAGTGCCTGCGACTTCAACAACCTACTGACCAGTCTCTCCACGTCGTGATCCGAGAGCCTAGAGGACAGAGAAGAGTGGGAGGATCTGTGACTGCGGTCAGTCTGCAACAGGGGAGATAGAGGAGCCAAATGTATAGACTCTAGAGAAGGGGACCTCGGCCTCTAGTGGGTCCGCGACGGCTCCGCAATACTGGTGGTGCCGACGGGGAGGCAGTCTCCTTGGTTCCAGCCGGAACCGAAGTAGTAGGTAAGGCTTGGGCCAATGACGGCTCCGAGCTGGGAGCCGACGATTTGGTAGGTTTAGGAGATTTCACCGGCTGAGTCTTGGCCGGTGAATCCTGAGGCTTAAGAAGACCCCTCAAAATAAGATTTTTACGCTCCTGCAGAACCCTTGTGCTGAATGCATGGCATACAGAACAAGAGTCCTGCAGGTGCACTGCGCCTAAGCAATAGACGCAATTAGTGTGCCCATCTGTCAGAGACATTTTCTGACAGCATGAGTCACGCTTCTTGAATCCAGACACCTTGGATTCTTTAGACATATCCAACTAGAGAAATACTACACCTACACAGAATTGTTTTTGGCCAAAGGGCCGAACAGCAAAAAACTAACAGACACTAACCAAAAACACACAATATACTACAGTTAAGATAGTTTTTTTTTTTTTTAAACTAGGAACCCTCTAACTTAAACGGCTACCTAGGAGGTAAAAAGAAGAAAAGCTTAAACTAAAACGCTACCTACAAGAGGGATAGAGGAAGGGGGGGAGGGGAAGAACTCTCTAACTTAAACGAGTTCTAAGGGAAAACTACAATTACACTAAACAACAACAAACTAGTCAGCGACTATGTTGAAAAAACTATAAACTATCAAAAAAAGAACCCTAATCTGATAGAAAAGTAGCACAATAAACCTTATACGAGCCTGAGCCAGTAACAACGAACCTCGCAGCTGAAGCAGCAAACGAGATCTGGGTAGCTAGTGCTAGGCATCATGGGATAAGGGGTAGCCTCGAGCCAGTAAACAGCTCTCGAGCTATAGAAGATGTCTGAGTCGGAGCCGGGGGTCGGCTCCGTTCCTAATAAGCAAGAAACGAAGGCGAGGTAAGACAACTTATCAATAATATCACGGACTGCTGGGGAGATATTGGAAAGCCTGGCTAAGGTTGGAAGTGGAGTAACCAAGCTGTGAGCTGGAAAGTTTGAAGGGATTGGTGCAACCTGCCTGATTGGTGAATCAGAAGATCTGGAACTGCATCCAGAATCCACGGTTGATCCAGGAGGTGGAGGTGCAGGAACGGGAATCATATCTGTCGAGGCCAATATGGGGCAATGAGGATCATTTTACAACCCAACGATTTTGCTTTCTGTATGAGTCTTGGTATTAGGAGAAAAGGGGGAAAGCGTAAACGAGTCCCTGAGGCCAATCGTGGACTAGAGCATCTCTGAGTATATGACCTGGAAGAGGAAGTAGGGAGAAGTAGCTGCTGCATTTGTTGTTCAGAGGAGTGGCAAATAGGTCGCAGCAAGACTGTCTCCATTTGCGGAAGATAAGATCCGCAACTTCCTGATTCACAGACCAGTCATGAGGCATGAGGATAGCTCTGCTGAGCCAGTCCGCTATGACATTGGACTTCCCAGGGATGTGCATTATCAGAAAACCTTGGGAAGAAATCGCCCATTGCCACAGTCTGAGTGCTTCTCGACAAAAGAGGTAAGACCTGGTCCCGCCCTGTTTGTTGATGTACCACACCACTGACATGTTGTCCGTTTGGATTGCAATGGTCCCGGAAAGAAGAGAGTCTTGAAGGGCTTGCAACGCTAGGAGCACCGCTCTCATTTCTAGGACATTGATATGCAGATAGTACTCGTGAGGTTGCCAAGTGCTTTGGACTTTCCTGTCTAGATAATATCCCCCCCTCCACCCTATCAGGGAGGTGTCCGTGGTGACAGTGCCTACTGGAGGGGGTTGTGTGAAAGGTCTGCCCTGAATTACTAGTGGGGAGACCATCCACCAAGAAAGGTGCCTTTTGCATTTTTCTGTGATCAGGATCATGTGAGATATGGGTAGTTCCTGGAAAGACCAATGAGTGAAAAGAAGCCACTGAAGGATTCTCATGTGGAAGCGCGCTAATGGGTCAAGAAGAATGGCATCTGCCATAGAGCCTAGAGCTTGGAGGACATATCTGACTCAAATCCTTCTGCTCTGCATTAGAATTAAAACTTGCTGACGAATAATGGAAACTCTAACCTGTGGTAATCTTGCAAACATTTCTTTTGTGTTTAATTCTGCTCCTATGTATGTGACAGACTGACAGGGCAACAAGGCAGATTTTTCGAAATTTACTGTAATGCCTAGTTGCGTGCATGATGTGACTGTATAATCCCGTGCCTATAAGAGTTGATGCCTGGTGGTAGCAGTCAGGAGCCAGTCTAGATAGGGAAACACTTGGAATCCTTGACGCCTCAGTTGAGCCATGACTACTGCCATACACTTGAACACCCTTCGGGGCTGAGGTGAGACAAAAGGGCAGAGCTCTGAAGTGGTAATGACTGGCCCCTACCCAGAAGCGAAGAAATCTCCTGGAGCATCTGTCCATCTTGATATAGTAGTACGCGTCAAGAAGATCCATCGAGCACATCCAATTGTCCTGACCCAGAAAAGGGAAAATGGACTGCAGTGTCACCATCCGGAACTTTCCTTTTTGTACAGATTTGTTCAATCTGCTGAGATCCAGTATTGGTCTCCAGTCCCCTGTCTTTTTTGGTACTAAAAAGAATCTTGAGTAAGTTCCGGATCCTAGTTTGTGTGCGGGGGACTTCTTGAATGGCTCTTTTTTCTAGCAGTCTTGAAACTTCTCTGACTGCTTGATCCCTTAGATTGGGTGGGACATCTGGGATAGTCTTTTTTTTTTATTCTATGAGGGGGTTGATGGAAAGGAATCTTGTAACCTCCACATATAATGGATAGTACCCATCTGTCTCTTGTTATATTTTGCCAGGCTTTTGGGTACAGCGAAAGTCTTCCCACGACTGCCTCGAAAGGTGAGCAGTCGGGCAACCTTTCAGGGATGCTGGAAGGGTTTGGCAGAGAAGGTTTCTCTGTCACCCTGCTTTTGAGGTCCCCCTCTGCCACGAGGGCGGCGTCTGTTATTGTTGTTTCCCCTCTGCCCCTGGGTGAAAAATCACCACGTGTAAGGGTCCGTGGGATTTTCGGAACCACATCTTTCCGATCTTCTGAACCTTGGGATAAGGTCTGGATGGAGTAGAAAAATGGACCCCCACGCCAGAGAGAGTCTTGCCTTCCTGCTCACACCTGAGGCCCAAAGAGAAAGGAGAAATCAAAGGGAGTATTGGTGAAGGACGCTCGAAAGGTTTCCGCAAACTGACACAGCCGCATCCAAGTATGTCTCCTGAGAGCCACACCTGCCCCTGCGGCTCTGCTCGCTCCATCTGCTGAATAGGAAATCAGCCTCATGGAGGAGTTGACTATGGAATTAAGAGTCGCAAGCTGAGAAGCTACTTTGGCTGGTGCTCCCTCAGCTGTAGGATCTTGAAGGGCATCTCCAAGCTCTTTCAGGAGATCCCTTTGAAGACGTGTAAAATGGCATAAATAGTTCAGGGACCTTATTGAAAAGGTCGCTGAAGAAAACATTTGCTTTCCATATCTGTCCATCGTCCGAGAAACTTTGTTCGGAGGATGAACAGATTAAGAGGTTTCTGCTAACTCTTTCTTGGTGGCTGCTACTACCACTGTGGCATCAATGGGCACACCTTTGGAGAGGAATTGTTTGTCCTGGGGGGGCTGTAATAAATTTGTTTGGTCTCCTTGGAGTAGGTTCTACAGAATCTGGAGCTGACCAAGCCTTTTGAGCCACTACAAACATGAGTGGATCGAAAGGAAGAGATATCCAGGAGGTGGAAGGTCGGGAACCGAATGCGTCCAGGTATAGAGACTCGTCCTTGGTAGGGGCTAGGGAAATCCAGTCCCTCTTCTAAGAATTTCAAGGATGTCCAAAAAGGAAACATCTTCAGAGGTGGACACTGGGGACCTTTCCGATTCATTCATGTCTGTATCTGAAGTGACAGACTCGGGGGAGTCTATGTGCTTCCTCTTGCACTTCTTCCAGGGAGGCTCTTCCGAGTGATCAGGGAGGCTTCGGAAGAAGAGAGATCACCCAGTGGGGTGTCCTGGGGCATAGGTTCCCTACGCTTGGGGTCTGAAGGAGGAGTAGAGGTTGGAACAGAAACCACGGGGGGGGGGGTCCGATGGAGCTAGCAGTAAAGCTGTTTCAGGGGACAGTACACTCTGCATGACCTTGAAGGCGCCCCGACCTCTAGGCAGAGGAAGCTCCGGCTCCAAAGAAACAGGAGCCTTCCTCCACATCGAGGGTGATGGCTCCGAGGCCGATGATGGAGCAGAGCTCACCTGCGCCAAAGCTCCGAGGGGGAGAACGTGGTCGGATTAAGGGTCAGATGCCACTCCCCCGTCGGAGCAGACGAGAGAGCCTCGGTGCCCAGATCCCTCGATGGAAGGTACAATCAAGGTAATCGGAGACGACGTTGGAACAGGAGAGATGATGATCGGCACCAACGGATCTACTACCTGCGGATCCATGGTCTCCGGCTCAGAGCTAAATGTAGTCGGAGGAGGAACAGAAATGGAGGAGATTGGAGCAGATACCTGTTGAGGTGGGATGGACAGAATTTTTACCAGTGCTTGTGACTTAAGCAACCTACTAAAGTACAGTAGTGTACACTTACCATAAATGTAGATGTTCGAGTGTATTCACTGTTGCAGTCATTACATTTGGGTAATCCTGCTAGCAGGTTGCCCTCAGTCGGCCTGAATTCCAAAGTCCTGGGTCCTGCGTCGGCTGCTGTCGCCTCTTCCCTGACGTCAGTTCGTCAGGGGTATAAAAGATCCGGCAGACACAATTTTCTTTAGTTTTTCTTGTCCCAGATGTCAGGTGCCCCCTTAAAGGGTAGCCAAAATTTATATACATATAAATACATGCACCAATATAAACGTTACCTTCATCTACAAGCAAATACACCACACAGGTTGTATAAATCAGAGAAGGAAAGATAGGTTCCAGCAGAAAAAAGGGGGATGGCGGGTGGGTAACCTGGACTGCAACAGTGAATACACTTGAACATCTTCATTTATGGTAAGTGTACACATGTACTATGTTCTTCGTGTTTCATTGTTGCAGTCATTACATTTGGGTAGAGTCCCAAAGTTATGGATGGGAAGCTAGAGCTAAACAGCATTAGGAGCGGCTATGAGGCCCTGCAGAACTGCAGTGGCAAAGCCTGACCTGGATTTAGAGTAGAGTGGCAGATGCTAGTGCTTTGTAAAGGTGTGCACTGAACTCCAAGTAGCATCTTCTAAAATGTCCTTGGTTGGTACTCCCCTGAGAAAGGATGCTGAAGTGGCTGCAGCTCTGGTTGAATGTGGCCTAATGTCCTTAGGCACCGGCTTTCCATGGTGTAAGTAGCAGAAACAAATGCAGTGGCCTCTCCATTTTGAAATAGTCTGCTTTGAGATAGCCTTTCCTTGTGATTTTGCAGCATATGCCACTAATAACTGTTCTGTCTTTCTGAAAACTTTGGTTCTGTCCAAGTAGAATCAAAGCTGGCTGTGTACGTCCAAAGAATGCAGAATTTTCTCCCCCTTGTTCTGTGGATTTGGATAAAAAGTTGGCAGATGAATAGTTTGGTTAAGAGCCACACTGGACACCACCTTAGGCATAAATGTTGTGTTTGTCCTCAGAGACCCTGTCTGGATAAAAAAATGATAAAAGGTTCCGCAGCCATGACTGCCTGAAGCTCTGAAACTCGTCTTGCAGAAGTTATTGCTAGGAGCAGAGCTGTTTTCCAAGATAAAAACTTTATATCAGCCGTAGCCGCTGGCTCAAAAGGAGGCAGGGTGAGTTTTTCCAAGACATAGTTGAGGTCCCATGCAGGCATTGGTGATGATCTCGGAGGCCTTAAATTTTTGGCTCCTCTGAGGTACTGTTTTAGTAAGGGATGAGAAAAGATTGGTGGCTCTGTACTGTAATGAGCCAAAATGGCAGAGGCATGAATTTTAATAGATGACAAAGATAGACCTTTGTCCAGCATCTCAGTTAAGTATTGCAAAATCTGAGGAATATCTGGCACAGCTGTATCAGTTCCTTGTGCCTGGTTCCAAGCACAGAATCTCTTCCATTTCCCAGTGCAAGATTTTCTAGTACTAGGCCTTCTGGCCTCCAAAATGACATCCATCACCTGCCATGCTGCCAGGTTTAAAGTCCTGAGTTGGCTGTGCAGGATCTGATTATTTGCTGGGACAGTAGATGAGGTATCAGAGGTAAGGTCCAAGCTGGGCATTGACACAAGCGCCTCAGTATTGGATACCAGTACTGGCGGGGCCAGTCTGGGGCAATCAATCATCCTTGGCTTCTCCTGTCTGACCTTTAGGAGTACCTTGGGGAGGGAGAGGCAGAGGGGGAAATGCGTATACCGATAGGTTTTTCCAGCTGAAAGATAGGGCGTCCACTTTCCATGCTGGTCTGTGATAAATCCTTATGCAGAACCTTTTTAGTTGGTAGTTGTGAGGGGAGGCAAACAAATCTATGTCCGGGCATCCCCATTTCCTTGTTATCATGCTGAAGACTTGTGGATCCAGGTGCCACTCGTGGGGATCAATGAAGTTTCTGCATAGTTCGTCTGCCAGAGTATTTTTCCTTCCTGGCAGGAATTGTGCCTGCAGATGTACTTGGTAAGTCAATGCTGTGTCCCACAAAGTCATGGCTAGTCTGCAAAGGGGGTAAGAATGTGTGCCGCCCTGCTTGTTTATATACCACATGACCGTGGTGCTGTCTGTCTATATCAGTAGTTGTCCTGGATGAAGTAGGTCCTTGAAGGCTGCCAGGGCATTCTGAACTGCTAGCATCTCTTTTTGATTGACATGTAGATGCATTTGGTTTGAGGTCTATGTGCCTTGAATGCATCTGCCTGCCATGTGGGCCCCCCAGGCATAATCTGATGCATCCGTTGTTAGTGTTTGCCTGGCTGCGGGTAATGTGAATGGCTGTCCCTTGTTTTGGTGGCAAGCCTTTGCCCACCATCGAAACTCCTGTTGCAGGTAGGGAATGAGAGTAATCATAGTTCCAGGCTGTGGCAATGTTGAGTCCAAACACTTTTTAGGTACCACTGAAGTTTCCTCATATGCAGTCTTGCATATGGAATTAGTAGGATGCAGGATGCCATGAAGCCCAAAGCCTGCAGAATTTTTCTTGCAGACAACTGGGCCTTTGTTGCCAACATTTTGAAATAGGTAGTTAGTTGCCTTTGTTTGTCTGGCGTGAGATAAGCCATCTGGGCAGTGGTATTTAAGTTTGCACCCAGGAATATTATCTTTTGAGAGGGTACTAGGTTTTGATTTCTTTTCACTGACTGTGTACCCTAGGGCATGTTAGAAGTCCTGGTTCTCTGCTTGAATTAGACAGTCGTCCAAGTAAGGATATATTTGTATTCCTCTTTGTCTGCAGAATGCAATTACTGGTGCCAGGCACGTTGTAAAGATCCTGGGCGGAGTAGATAAGCCAAAGGGCAGTGCAGAGAATTGGTAATGCACTGAGCCAGCCTTGAATCCGAAGTATCTTCTGCATATTTGTCTGACTGGAACATGCAGGTATGCCTCTTTTAGGTCTAAAGTTACAAGCCAAGCGTTCTTGCCCAGCATGGGCAGAAGCTGCTGCAAAGTCAACAACGTGAATTTTGGTATATCCAGGAATGTGTTAAAAATGGATAGGTCCAGTATTGGCCTCCAGGCCTTGTCCTTTCTGGGTACCAAGAACAGTCGGGTAAAATCCTTGTCCCTGCTGTTGCACTGGTACTAGCTGAATGACCCCCATGTCCATGAGGGATGAGACTTGTTTTTGTGCCTCTGCTCATTGATTTTTTGGCAGATCTGGCCAGCCATTTGCCTTTGGCAGGGTATGGAAATGGAACTTGTAGCCTTGTGACACGATATTTAAGTACCACTTGTCCTGGGTTATAATGTGCCAATTTTGTGAAAAAAGTGCTAATTTCCCCCCCAAGGGTGCTGCCAGGAGATAAGTGCTTGGTGCAGGCAGGGGAAGTCATTGGGACTGTTTCCTGAATGGTTGTGATTTCTCTTCTCCAACTTTGGAGGTAGAAGCCCCCCACTGTTTTGAGCGGAATGAACCTTGCGCCTGAGGGTGTCTGGGATCTGCCCCTTTGAGGTCTGTCTGACACAGCAAAGGACCAATTCTTTGTTGGCCAGTGTCTACTAAACCTAGGTGGCTGTACTTGTAAGAAATCTTTGATCGTTTGCATAGATTTAGCTTTGTCCTCCATTTTCTTTAACACCTCTTCTGCCTTAACACCAAACAAAGTATCATGCTGTAAAGGTGCATCTAATAATTTAACTTTAACATGATCAGGCAGATTTTGTTCCTTTAACCAAGCATGCCTCCTAATTACAGAACCTGTAACTGTGGCCCTGCAGGAGGCCTCTAAAGAATCAAAACCACATTGCAAAGTATGCTTTCCAACTTGTTTAGCTGCATGCAATAAATCCTGCATTTCCTTGTTTTCTGCACATTCAGAGTTTAACAACATTTTCTGTTTAAGCAATGCCATGACATGTTGCTGATAAGGCCCTTATAGCCAAGGTAGCAGATGTGTAAACCTTTTTTCCCCATCTATCCAGTGCCCTAGAATCTCTGTCAGAGGGGGTAGGGTTTTTTGCAGCGGAAGCCTTAACTCCTTTGGGACCCTGAGAAACAGTTTCTGGGTCTGCAGCACGGTTTTCAAAAAGGAATTTATGAGAGTCAGGAACCCTGTAATATCTGTCAGGCTTAACAGGAGCTGGAGGTAAGGAGTCAGGGGTAAGACTAGACTCCGAAAACACATCATCTACAATGTCTAACACAGGTGGGATGGCTAGTGGCTTGTGTTGAGGTAGTAAAAGGAAATCCCTGAGCCTCTTTTTAGATTCTGAAAAATCTTTGCTCTCCCAGTGGAAATGCTCCCTCATGGTATATAAGGTTTCCCCAAACAAATAGTCCTCTGGAGGAGAAGGTGAAGGTATAGATTCTTCAGCATCAGAATCCTCATAGGGGTGAAGAGAATATTCCTGATCAGAAGAGGAATCAGAAGAAATGGAAACCTGATCTGAAGATTCATAGTCAGTCTCTTGCCTAGGCCTCTTATCAGGAGGGGGATGGGAACCCCTGATCAAGGTAATCAAGTCTTCAGCCGTTTTGAGCATCTGTTTTTTGGGCATAGAGGCCTGACCACGTGGCTCTTGAGTTTGTTTCTTTGCTTTGGAAGGTGCTTTAGTCTTTGCCTTTGAAGCTGAAGTCGGTTTGATGTAAAGATGTTTAGGTCTGAATACACCCTCAGAAGCCAGTGCCTGCTCAGTGGCTCCGGACCCATCTGAAGGGATAATATCCGAGGCTCCAATACCTTGAGTTTTTAGCGGCATGGCCGACTCCACGTGGGAGCCGGTAGCGGTCTGCGACTCTAAAGTAGCAGGCGTCAGGTGCTGCGAAAGCGCCTCACTGAGGACCGGCGAACCGGCGACTGGCTTAGGAGAAGCTTCGTCGGTTTTGGGCCTCGGTTGTCTCTCTATTTCCGTTTCTTTGAGTTTTTTGTGAACTCCGGTAGTAGGATGGCTATCCGACGACATTTCTGGATAAATAAACCGGCGTCCAAAATAGTTTAAAGCAAAATCATACTGACGATTAATAGTGTGTTGATTAAATCTAGCACAAAACTGACAACCAGAAACATTGTGATCAGAGCCTAGGCAAGGAAATACAGTAAGAATGAAAATCCTTATGAGGTATTTGCTTCCCACAAGAAATACATTTAACTTTTTCTGACATTGGTCTGGAGCTAGAAAAAAAGTTCCCCCAATGGGGTACTTAGCTTTATAGAAGACTTCGGATCTGAAACTCGAACATGAAATCTCAGGAGTCGGCCGACCAGCACTTGCAAACTGCTTCTGCTTCGGGCACCGCACGGCAAGAAAGACTGGAGAAAATGGCGTCGGCCGCATCTTTTATATCCCTGACGACCTAACGTCAGGGAAGGGGCGACAGCAGCCAACGCAGGACCCAGGACATTGGAATTCAGGCCGACTGAGGGCAACCTGCCAGCAGGATTACCCAAATGTAATAACTGCAACAGTGAAACACGAAGAACATCTACTCACTCCATATCATGATTCGATAATCTAGAGGATCAAGAGGAGTGGGAAGAATGATGGCTACGTTCACTCTGTAACAAGGGTGACTGAGGTGCCGCGTGGATGGACTCCAAGGATGGAGACCTCAGTCTCTTATGGCTCCGAGACTGCTCCAAAATAGCAGATGGAGCCGACGGAAGAGTTGCCTTGTCGGTGCCAGTCGGCACCGACAAACTTGGTTGGTCAAGTAAAGGAGTTGGCTTCGAAGGCGGAGCCGATGGCTTGACAGACTAAGGGGATTTCGCTGGCTGAGTACTTTTAGCCGGAGAATCCTGAAGCTTCAATAATCCCCCAAGGATTAATTTGTTTTAGCGCTCCTGGAGGACCCTTGGACTAAAAGCATTACATATAGAACAGGACTCCTGCAGGTGAACTGCGCCCAAACAATATACACAACTAGTGTGCCCATCTGTCAGACATTTTCTGACAGCACAAGTCACACTTTTTGAAGCCAGATACCTTGGTATCTTTAGACATTTTAGTAACAACAACCACAATAACACTAAAAAAAAAAAAAAAAACCAAGAACAAGTGAGACTTTTTTTTTTTTTTAAAACACTTATGGAACAGAAAGGAAAGCCTCTAATTTAAACGGCTATCCTAAAGGGGGGGGGGGGGGCTCTCTAATTTAACCAAGTTCAGGGGAAACAGAAGGCCTGAGAGTTATGGAGCGACGGCCAACAAAGCTACAATACACAAGACAGCGATAAGGGATAAAGAAATAGATCTAAAAAAAAAAATGGACAAAAACTTGACATTAAGAACAAACAACAAATGTATTAATAGAAAAACTATACTAACCCTGAGCCAGTAACGAAGCAACCTCACAGCTGAAGCGGCAAAAGAGATCTGGGTAGCTGACGCTGGGCATTCTGGGATAAGGGGTAGCCTCGAGCCAGTAAACAGCTCTCGAGCTATAGAAGATGGCCGAGTCGGAGCCGAGGATCGGCTCCGAAACCAAACAGCAAAAACAAAGGTGAGATGGACAACTTAACATCCACATTTTCCCGCCCTTTTGACCTCTGGGATAAGGTCTAGTAGGCGCGGAGAACTATACTGCCATGGTAGACAGCGTTTTGCAGTCTTGCTCGCACCTGTTGATAGTCTTTTACCTTGGGCCCGAACAATGACGAGCCATCAAATGGGGCCGTTGGTAACGGAGGACTTGAAGGGCTCCGCAAACTGACAAAGGTGCATCCAGGAATGTCTCCATAAGGCGACTCCTGTGCCTGCTGCCCTGCTCGCTTGATCATCTGCGTAGGAGATAAGCTGCATGGAGGAGATAAAGTACAGTTGTGTACACTTACCATAAATGTAGATGTTCGAGTGTATTCACTGTTGCAGTCATTACATTAGGATTATCTGCTTGCAGGTAGCCCTCAGTCGACTTGATTAACAAAGTCTTGGGTCCTGTGTCGGTTGCTGCCTCTCCTTCCGTGACGTCAGGTTGTCAGGGGTATAAAACATGCAGCCGACGTCATTACATCAGTATTTCTTGCCACAGATGTCAGGTGCCCCCCTAATGGGAAGCAATTAGATCTATAAATATACAAGGTTATACCTCAAACAAAATAAGCATTGAAAAGGAGAGAAGAGGTACAGCCAAATGAAGTAAGGGGGCTGGAGGGAGGGTAACCAGGACTGCAACAGTGAATACACTCGAACATCTACATTTACGGTAAGTGTACACAACTCTACCATGTTTTTCGTATTTCACTGTTGCAGTCATTACATTTGGGTAGATTCCCAAAGCTAAGGATGGGAGGAGGAACTTGGATAGCATTAGGGCCAGCTGTAAAGCCCTGCAAAACAGCAGTGACAAAGCCAGCTCTGGATTTAGAGAAAACTGGCAAATGGTAATGCTTGGTGGAAGTATGTACAGAACTCCAGGTAGCAGCTTCTCAGATGTCTTTGGTAGGTATGCCTCTGAGAAAGGCTGTAGAGGTAGATGCAGCCCTTGATGAGTGGGATCTGATCCCCTGTGGGACAGGTTTTCCATGGTGCTTATAGCAGAAGTGAATTCAATGGCCTATCCATTTGGAGATAGTTCACTTTGAAATAGCCTTCCCCTCTTTCCCTGCAGCAAATGCCACCAGCAGTTCAGATTTCCTTTACAGTTTAGACCTGTCCAAGTAGAATCTAAGTTGTCTGTGCACATCTAAGGAGTGCAGTATCCCTTTCCCTTTGTTCTAAGTTGTCTGTGCACATCTAAGGAGTGCAGTATCCCCTTCCCTTTGTTCTGTGGATTAGGAAAGGTGGTAGGCAAATTAATGGACTGATTAAAGGCCTCACTGGATACCACCTTTGGCATGAAAGAGGGATTGGTCCTGTGGGACACCCTGTCCGCATGAAAGATGATGAAACGCTCCACTGCCACAACAGCCTGTAATTCAGATACCCTTCATACTGAAGTGATGGCTAAAAGGGAAGCTGATTTCAGGAAAGGAATTTTAAATCTGCAGTAGCAGCTGGCTCGAAAGGAGAAAGGGTGACTTTCTCCAATACAAAGTTAAGGTCCCAGGCTGGAGTTGGAGCTCTCCTGGTTGGTCTTAAATTTTTTGGCCCCTCTGAGGAACTGCTTGAGCAGTGGAAGAGAAAAGAGGGGAGGTTCTGTGTTATAATGAGCTGAAATGGCTGAGACGTGAATTTTTATTGAGGAAAAAGACAGGCCCTTGGTGAAGCATCTCAGTTAAGTATTGTAAAATCTGAGGTAAATTGAGAACTGCTGTGCTTGTCCCTTGAGAATGGTTCCAGGCACAGAATCATTTCCATTTTTCAGCATAAGATTTTCTAGTACTAGGCCTCCTTGCCTCAAAAAATGACATCCATCACTGGTTTACTGAGGAATGGTAAAGGAGAGCTTAGGTAATTAGCCAGGCTGCTAGGTTTAGTGTTTGAAGCGGAGGGTGCAGAATCTGGTTCTACTGCTGAGACAGCAGGGAAGAAGCCTGAGGCAGGTGCCATGGGGCCCACAGTGACACACTGCACAGGAGTGGGTACCAGTGTAAGCGTGGCCAGGCTGGTGCAATCAAAATCATCCTTGGTTTGTCTTATTTGATCTTTAGTAGTACTTTGGAGAGCAGAGGAGGAAAGGCATAAACTGATACGTTTTTCCAGCTGAAGGACACAGCAACCACTTTCCAAGCTTGTCTGTGGGGAGTCCTTGCACAAAATGTTTTCAATTGACAGTTCTGGGGAGAGGCAAACAGGTCTACATCTGGGCTCCCCCATTTGCTTGTCAACATGTTGAAAATCCTTGGTTCCAGTTTCCACTTGTGTGGGTCCATGAGGGTTAATCTTAGTCCATCTGCCAGTGTATTTAGTATTCCTGGCAGGAACTGAGCTTGTAGAAGTACTTGGTAGCTCGAGGCTATGTTCCACTATGCCATGGCTAGTCTTTTGAGGGGGTAAGAATGTGTACCCCCCTGCTTGTTTATGTACCACATAACAGTGATGTTGTCCATCTTTACCATTAATTGTCTTGGAAGAAAGTGCTCCTTGAAGGCTGTCAGAGCATTCTGTACAGCTAACATTTCTTTATGATTGATGTGAAGGTGCATTTGAATTGGGTTCCATTTGCCCTGAATGCACTTCCCTGCAAGGTGCACCCCCCCACCCCCTACCCCCATGCATAGTCTGATGAGTCTGCTCTTAGGGTTTCGGCGGGAGGGGATAATGTGAATGGTAGTCCCTTGTTTTGGTGGCAGGCCTCTGCCCACCAAAGGAACTCAAGGCATAGACAAGGAATGATAGGAATCATTGCTTCTAGATCTTGAGAATGTTGACACCATAGGCTTTTTAGATACCATTGTAGTTTCCTCATACGTAGTCTTGCATATGGAATTAGAAGAATGCAGGAGGCCATGAACCCCAAGGCTTGTAGTATTTGCCTTGCAGATAGCAGGGTTTTTGTGACCACTTGTTTGAAGTAGGTTGTCAAGTGAATTTGTTTCTCTGGCGTGAGGAAAGCCATCTGGGAAGTTGTATACCAGCTTGCTCCCAGGAATATAATTTGTTGACACGGTACGAAGTATGATTTATTTTCGTTTATGGTGTACCGCAGACAAGTTAGCACCCTCTGTACAAAAGTCAGATGATTCAAAAGTATGTCCTGGTTTTCTGCCTGAATTAGACAGCCGTACCCGGTACTGGTATAATTTGAATATTTCTTTGCCTACAAAATGCAATGACTGGAGCTAGGCACTTTGTGAGTACTCTGGACGCAGTAGAGAAGCCAAAGGGTAGTGCAGAGAACTGATAGTGTGTGTACCCTGCTTTGAAGCGTATGTATCTTCCAGAAAATTCCCTGATTGGGATGTGCAGGTATGCTTCCTTTAAATTTAGTGTTGCCAACCAGGCACCTTTGCTTAGCATAGGAAGCAAGTGGTGAAGAGTCAGCATCTTGAATTCTGGAATCACCAAAAAGGTGTTTAGAGTAGGCAGGTCCAGGATAGAACACCATGAATTGTCTTTTCTGGCTACCAGGAAAAATCTGTAGTAGAAACCTTGTCCCTTTTTCACTTCTGGTACCAATTGAATAGCCACTATACTAAAGAGAGAGAGAGTACTTGCTTTTGGGGCTCCGCCCACTGCTTTGGAGGTAGATCCGGCCACCTGCTTGGAGTTGGCGATGTGTGGAAGTGAAATCTGTATCCTTTGGACACTATAATTAAAACCCATTTGTCCTGGGTAATGAATCCCCAGTTCTTTGCATGAAGTGCAATCTTTCCCCCCAAAAGGGCAGTCAGTTGAGAAGTGCTTGGAAGTTTTAAAAAGACGTCATTGAGACAGTTTATCATAGGGGGGAATTTTATTACTCCCAAATTTGGAAGTGGAGGGCCCCCCCCCAATGCTTAGTCCTGTGCGTCCCCTGGGACTGAAGCCTGGGTGCTCTGCTGGATATGGGTTTGGACTGAGAAGATCTGGAAGAGGCAGGAAAGGACCAATTCTTAGATGGCCAATGCCTACTAAATCTTGGAGGTTGTACTTGTAAAAAGTCTAACAGTTTGCAGTGATTTAGCTTTTTCCTCCATCTTTTTAAGAACAACTTCTGCCTTGTTGCCAAACAGGTAGCCCTGATTTAAGGGAGCATCCAATAATTTCACTTTAACATGATCTGGCGAGGATTACTCCTTAAGCCAAGCATGCCTTCTAAGTAAAGACCCAGTTACCGCAGCCCTGCAGGATGCCTCTAGTGAATCAAAACCACATTGCAATGTATGTTTACCAACTTGTTCAGCAGAATGCATAAAATAGTACAGTTGTGTATACTTACCATAAATGTAGATGTTCGAGTGTATTCATGTTTGCAGTCATTACATTTGGGCAATCCTGCTGGCAGGTTGCCCTGAGTAGGACTGAATTCCAAAGTCCTGGGTCCTGCATCGGCTGCTGTCACCCCTTCCTTGACATCACGTCGTCAGGGGTATAAAAGATGCGGCAGACGCCATTTTTTTTACTTTTTCTTGCCCCAGATGTCAGGTGCCCCCTAACAGGGTAGCCACAATGTATTTATTTACATATATATATATATATATATGTACATAGAAAGAGAGAGAGACACACACATAGATATATATATATATATATAAATGCATGCACAAATATAAACTTTACCTTCATCTAAAAGCAAATACACCACATAGCTTGTATAAATCAGAGAAGGAAAGATAGGTTCCATCAGAAGAAACGGGGACGGCGGGTGAGTAACCTGGACTGCAACAGTGAATACACTTGAACATCTACATTTACGGTAAGTGTACACAACTGTACTATGTTCTTTGTGTTTCACTGTTGCAGTAATTACATTTGGGTAGAGTCCTAAAGCTAAGGTTGGGAGGCTGGAGCTAAACAGCATTAGGAGCGGCTAGGAGGCCCTGCAGAACTGCAGTGGCAAAGCCTGCCCTAGATTTAGAGTAGAGTGGCAGATGACAGTGCTTTGTAAAGGTGTGCACTGAACTCCAAGTAGCAGCCTCTAAAATGTCCTTGGTAGGTACTCCCCTGAGAAAGGCTGCTGAAGTGGCTGCAGCTCTGGTTGAGTGTGGCCTAATGCCCTTAGGTTCTTTCTTGCCATGGTGTACATAGTAGAAACAAATGCAGTGGCCTATCCACTTTGAAATAGTCTGCTTTGAGATGGCCTTTCCTTGTGATCCTGCAGAATATGTCATTAGTAATTGCTCTGTCTTTCTGAAAACTTTGATTCTGTCAAGTAGAATCTAAGCTGTCTCTGTACATCCAAAGAATGCAGAATTCTCTCCCCCTTGTTCTGTGGATTTGGATAAAAAGTTGGCAGGTGAATAGTTTGGTTGAGAGCCACACTGGACACCACCTTAGGCATAAATGTTGGGTTTGTCCTCAGAGAGACCCTGTCTGGATAAAAAATGATAAAAGGTTCCACAGCCATGAGTGCTTGTAGCTCTGAAACTCGTCTTGCAGAAGTTATTGCTAAGATCAGAGCTGTTTTCCAAGATAAAAACTTTATATTACTAGTAGCAGCTGGCTCAAAAGGAGGCAGGGTGAGTTTTTCCAAGACATAGTTGAGGTCCCATGCAGGCATTGGTGATCTCCTTGGAGGCCTTAAACTTTTGGCTCCTCTGAGGTACTGCTTTAATAAGGGATGAGAAAAGATTGGTGGCTCTACATTGTAATGAGCCGAAATGGCAGAGGCATGAATTTTAATAGATGAAAAAGACAGACCTTTGTCCAGCATCTCAGTTAAGTATTGCAAAATCTGAGGAATATTTGGCACAGCTATATCAGTTCCTTGTGCCTGGTTACAAGCACAGAATCTATTCCATTTTCCAGCATAAGATTTTCTAGTACTAGGCCTTCTGGCTTCCAAAATGACATCCATCACAGCTTTACTGAGACGTGTGTTTTGTATGACTGCATTATTTGCCATGCTGCCACGTTTAAAGTCCTTAGTTGGCTGTGCAGGATCTGACTGTTTTGCTGGGACAGTAGATGAGGTATTTGAGGTAAGGTCCAAGCTGGGCATTGAGACAAACTCCTTAGTACTGGATACCAGTACTGGCGGGGCCAGTCTGGGTCAATCAGTATCATCTTTGGCTTCTCCTGTCTGACCTTTAGGAGTACCTTGAGGAGGAGAGGCAGAGGGGGAAATGCATATACTGATAGATTTTTCCAGCTGAAAGATAGGGCGTCCACTTTCCATGCTTGTCTGTGATAAATCCTTGTGCAGAATCTTTTTAGTTGATAGTTGTGAGGGGAGGCAAACAGATCTATGTCCGGGCATTCCCATTTCCTTGTTATCATGGTGAAGACTTGTGGATCCAGGCGCCACCCGTGGGGATCCATGAGGTTTCTGCATAGTTCGTCTGCCAGAGTATTGTTCCTTCCTGGCAGGAATTGTGCCTGCAGATGTACTTGGTAAGTCAATGCTGTGTCCCACAAAGTCATGGCTAGTCTGCTGTGTGCCCCCCTGCTTGTTTACAGACCACATGACCATGGTGTTGTCTCTGTCTTTATCAGTAGTTGCCCTGGATGAAGTAGGTCCTTGAAGGCAGTCAGGGCATTTTGAACTGCTAGCATCTCTTTCTGATTGATATGTAGATGCATTTGGTTTGAGGACCATGTGCCCTGAATGCATCTTCCTGCCATGTGGCCCCCCCCAGGCATAGTCTGATGCATCTGTGTTTGCCTGGCTGGGGGTAATGTGAATGGCTGTCCCTTGTTTTGGTGACAAGCCTTTGCCCACCATCGAAACTCCTGTTGCAGGCAGGGAATGAGAGTAATCAGTTTTCAGGCTGTGGCAATGTTGAGTCCAAACACTTTTTAGGTACCATTGAAGCTTCCTCATATGCATGCTTGCATATGGAATTAGTAGGATACAGGATGCCATGAAGCCCAAAGCCTGCAGAATTTTTCTTGCAGATAACTGGGACTTTGTTGCCAACATTTTGAAGTAGGTAGTCAGTTGCCTTTGTTTGTCTGGCGTGAGATAAGCCATCTGGGCAGTTGTATTTAAGCTTGCACCCAGGAATATTATCTTTTGAGAGGGTACTAATTTTGATTTCTTTTCGTTGACTGTGTAGCCTAGACAAGTTAGAAGTCTTTTCACAAACGCCAGATGCTGTAGAAGAATGTCCTTGTTCTCTGCTTGAATTAGACAGTCTAAGTAAGGATAGATTTGTATTCCTCTTTGTCTGCAGAATGCAATTACTGGTGCCAGGCACTCTGTAAAGACCCTGGGTGCAGTAGATAAGCCAAAGGGCAGTGCAGAGAATTGGTAATGCATTGAGCCAGCCTTGAATCTGCGGTATCTTCTGCATAGCTGTGTGATTGGGACATGCAGGTATGCCTCTTTTAGGTCTAAAGTCACAAGCCAAGCGTTCTAACCCAGCATGGGCAGAAGCTGCTGCAAAGTCAATATCTTGAATTTTGGTATATCCAGGAATGTGTTCAAAATAGATAGGTCCAACATTGGCCTCCAGGTCTTGTCCTTTCTGGGTACCATTAACAGTCTTGAGTAAAATCCTTGTCCATGCTATTGCTCTGGTACTTGTTGAATGGCCCCCATGTCCATGAGGGATGAGAATTATGTGCCTCTGCCCACTGTTTTTTTGGCAGATCTGGCCAGCCGTTTGCCTTTGGCAGGGTATGGAAATGGAACTTGTAGCCTTGTGACACGATATTTAGGACCCACTTGTCCTGGGTTATAATGTGCCAACTTTGTGAAAAAAGTGCTAATTTTTCCCCTAAGGGTGCTGCCAGGAGACAAGTGCTTGGTGCAAGCAGGGGGAAGTCACTGGGACTGTTTCATGTATAGTTGTGATTTCTCTTCTCCAACTTTGGAGGTAGAAGCACCCCATTGCTATGAACCTTGCTCCTGCGATCTGCCTCTAGGGCGTCTGGATCTGCCCCTTTGAGGCCTGTCTGACACAGGAAAGGACCAATTCTTTGTTGGCCAGTGTCTACTAAACCTAGGTGGCTGTACTTGTAAGAAATATTTGACCGTTTGCATAGATTTAGCTTTGTCCTCCATTTTCTTTAACACCTCTTCTGCCTTAACACCAAACAAAGCATCATGCTATAAAGGTGCATCTAATAATTAAACTTTAACGTAATCAGGCAGATTTTGTTCCTTTAACCAAGCATGCCTCCTAATTACAGAACCTGTAACTAAAGCCCTGCAGGAGGCCTCCAAAGAATCAAAACCACATTGCAAAGTATGCTTTCCAACTTGTTCAGCTGCATGCAATAAATCCTGCATTTCCTTATTTTCTGCACATTCAGAGTTTAACAACATTTTCTGTTTAAGCAATGCCATGACATGTTGCTGATATTTGAGCAAATGAAACTGAGAGTTTAAGGCCCTTATAGCCAAGGTAGCAGATGTGTAAACCTTTTTTCCCCATCTATCCAGTGCCTTGGAATCTCTGTCAGAGGGGGTAGGGTTTTTTGCAGCGGGAGCCTTAACTCCTTTGGGACCCTGAGAAATAGTTTCTGGGTCTGCAGCACTGTTTTTAAAAAGGAATTTATGAGAGTCTGGAACCCTGTAGTATATAGCAGGCTTAACAGGAGCTGGAGGTAAGGAATCGGGGGTAAGACTAGACTCCGAAAACACATCTATAATGTCTAACACAGGTGGGATGGCTAGTGGCTTATGTTGAGGTAGTAATAAAAGTCCCTGAGTCTCTCTTTAGATTCTGAAAAATCTTGGCTCTCCCAGTGGAAATGCTCCCTCATGGTATGTAAGGTTTCCCCAAATGAATAGTCCTCTGGAGGAGAAGCTGAAGGTATAGATTCTTCAGCATCAGAATACTCATAGGGGTGAAGAGAATATTCCTGATCAGAAGAAATGGAAACCTGATCTGAAGATTCATAGTCAATCTCTTGCTTAGGCCTCTTATCAGGAGGGGGATGGGATCAAGGTAATCAAGTCTTCGGCCATTTTGAGCATCTGTTTTTTTGGGCATAGAGGCCTGACCATGTGGCTCTTGAGTTTGTTTCTTTGCTTTAGAAGGTGCTTTAGTCTTTGCCTTTGAAGCTGAAGTCGGTCTGATGTAATGATGTTTAGGTCTGAATACAGCCCCTCAGAAGCCGGTGCCTGCTCAGCGGCTCCGGACCCATCTGAAGGGATAATATCTGAGGCTCCAATACCTTGAGTTTCCAGCAGCATGGCCGACTCCCCGTGGGAGTCGGTAGCGGCCTGCGACTCTAAAGCATCGGGCGTCAGGTGCTGTGAAAGCGCCTCGCTGAGGACCGGCGACTGGCTTAGAAGCTTCGTCGGTTTGGGCCTCGGTTGTCTATCTTTCTCCTTTTCTTTGCGTTTTTTGTGAACTCCGGTAGTCAGATGGCTATCTGACGACATTTCTGGATAATTAAATCGGCGACCAATATCGTTTAAAGCAAAATCATACAGACGCTTAATAGTGCGTTGGTTAAATCTAGCACAAAACCTACAACCAGAAACTTTGTGATCAGCGCCTAGGCAAGGAATACAGCAAGAATGAAAATCCTTATGAGGTATTTGCTTTCCACAAGAAATACAATTATTTACTTTTTCTGATATCGGTCTGGAGCAAGAAAAAAGTTTCCACAACTGGGTACTTAGCTTTATTGAAGACTTTGGATCTGAAACTCGAACACGAAATTCTCAAACATGAAATTCTCAGGAGTCGGCCGACCGGCACTTGCGAACTGCTTTGCTTCGGGAACCGCACGGCAAGAAAGACTCAAGAAAATGGCGTCAGCCGCATCTTTTATACCCCTGATGACCTGACATCAGGGAAGGGGCGACAGCAGCCGACGCAGGACCCAGGACTTTGGAATTCAGGCCGACTGAGGGCAACCTGCCAGCAGGATTACCCAAATGTAATGACTGCAACAGTGAAACACAAAGAACATCCTGTAAATCCTTATTTTCAGCACAATCAAGAGTCAACATCATTTTCTGTTTAAGCAATCCAGTAATATGCAGCTGATAATGTAACATATGAAACTGGCAATTCAAGGCCCTAATGGCCAAAGTTGCAGAAGTGTATACATTCTTACCCCATCTACCCAGTGCCCTGGAGTCTCTTATCAGAGGGGGTAGGATTTTTGGCAGTAGTAGCTTTAATGCCCTTGGGTCCCTATGAAATGATTTCAGGATCCGGAGTAGGGTTTTGAAAAGGAACTTGTGAGAGTCAGGAACCTTGTAATATCTATCAGGTTTTCTGGAAGCAGGAGGTAAAGAGTAAGGGGCCATACTAGATTCCGAAAGGCATCATCAAGAAAGTCCAGTACAGGAGGTATAGCTAAAGGCCTGTACTGGGGCAGGAGTAAGAAATCCCTAAGCCTCTTTTTAGAATCAGAGAAATCCTGACTTTCCCAACAAAAAAGCTCCCTGAGAGTATGCAATGTTTCACCAAAAGAGTAATCCTGTGTGTGTGTGTGTGTGTGTGTGTGTGTGTGGGGGGGGGGGGGGGGGGGGGGCAGAGGGAATAGAGTCCTCAGCATCAGAATCCTCATAGGTAGATAAGGGTATTTTCTGGTCATCAGAGGAAAATTTCAGAATCCTGGTCAGAAGTATCATAAGCAAACTCAGTCCTAGGTCTCTCTGAGGGGGAAGGTTGGCTTCCCCTGATTAAACTAATAAGGTCTTCAGTCATTCTTATCATTTGCTCTTTAGGCACAGAGGCCTGACCATGCGTCTGGGCGTCAGTTTTCTAGGCATGGTTCGAGTTTTAGGCCTTAAGATGAAGATGGCGCCAGTTTAATATGCAAGTCAGTAGGCCTGAATGCACCCTCAGAAGCCGGTGCCTGCACAGCGGCTCGGGACCCATCCAAGGTAGAGACATCCGCAGGTTCCACAGTTGAAGCATCTCGCAGCATACCAGACTCCGAATGGGTCTCAGTAGAGGCCTGCGAATCTGAAGTAGCAGGTATCAGGGGCTGCAAAAGCGCCTCACTGAGTACCGGCGAACTGGGCAACCTGTCTCTGTCTTTATCTTTGCGTTCCTTCGGAATGTCGGTAGTTGGATGGCTTACCAAAGACATATCAGGATAACTGAACAGAGCACCAAAAAATTCAGAAGCGCAAATATACAGATGACGGATAGTTTGTGGTTTAAATAAGGCACAAAACCGACAGCGAAGTAAGTCGTGCTCAGGGCCTAAGCAAGGGACACAGTACGAATGAAAATCTTTATGAGGTATTTGCTTTCCACAAGAAATGCAATTATTTACTCTTACTGACATCGGTTTAGAGGAAGAAAAAATTTCCCCAATGGGGTACTTAACTTTTAGTTGAAGACTTTGGTTCTGAAACTCGAAAATGAAAATTTCAGGAGTCGGCCGACCGGCACTTGCGAACTGCTTCTGCTTTGGGCACCGCATGGCAAGAAAGACTGCATGTTTTATACCCCTGACTATCTAACGTCACGGAAGAAAAGACAGCAACCGACGCAGGTCCCAAGACTTTGTTAATCAGGCCGAATGAGGGCTACCTGCAAGCAGATAACCCAAATGTAATGACTGCAACAGTGAAATACGAAGAACATCTACAGAAGATAAGGTTGCAAGCTGGGAAGTAACCCTTTCTGAAGCTCCCGCAACAACTTACGATCCTGTAGGGTATCGCCAAGCTTTTTCAGGAGATCCCTCTGGAGACTAGTAAAATGGGACAAATAATTCAGTGACCAAACGGTAAAGGCTGCTGAAGAAAACATACGCTTCCCGCATCTGCCCATCATACGGGACTCCTTATTCGACAGAAGAAATTTCTGCTAATTCCTTCTCTGTGGCTGCCATAGCATCAACTGGCATCACCTTAGTCAGGAAAGGTTTGTCTTCCAGTGCAGTGATAAACTTATTGGGCCTCCGCGGAACTGGTTAGATTCTGGGGAGCTCCACACCTTCTGACTTAGCACACCTAACAGCAGATCGAATGGCAGACGCACATAAGTAGTGCAGGGTCGAGAACTGAATGCGTCCAGGCACATGGACTCATCTTCAGAAGGGGAAAGGATTTCCAGCCACCCCTCTGCTTGAGGATTTCCTGGATGTCTGAAAAAGAGACAACCCCAGAGGGGGACTGTGGGGACCCTTCTGAGTCCTCCAAGTTCGTTTCCGATGTCAGAGACTCAGGGGAGTCCAAAGGCTTCCTCTTACAAGGTTTCGGAAGGGGGGGTTCACCCAAAGGGGCATCCTGGGGCACTGGTTCCCTACACTTGGGGAGGAGGGGTGGTTCGGAGGTGGACACTGGCCTGAAAGGGGAAGGAGCAACTGGAGCAGAGTGTGAAGTCGTCGGAGAGGAGAGCACACTCATCACATCGAAAGCACCATAATCCGAGCCAGATAAGTGTCTCAGGCTGCAAAGCGTGAGAGCTCCCCCAAACTGAGAGTGATGGCTCCGAGGCCAATGTAGTCGCCGAACCCACCTGCCCCGAGGCTCAGAGAGGGAGAACAGGATCCGACAAGGGACTGATCTCGTCCCCCCAGAGCCAACGAGGGAGTGTCAGCCCCCAAATCCCCCAAGGAGAAGGTGGTATCGACGGGATGGAAGCTGATGTCAGACCCAAAAGACCCTGGGTTTCTGAACCCGACATTTCCACCACAATGACCTCCACGCTCTCCGGCTCCAAACTCAGGTGAGTCAAAGGAGAAATCGACGACAAAGTAGGTTGGACAGTCGGCTCCACTTCCATATGGGCAGGGCTCAATAAAATTTTTGCCAAGGCCGGTGTTCTGAGTAGCCTTTTCACCACCCTCTCCACATAATCATCCGAAAGGCTCCTGGATGATCAAGAGGAATGGGTGAACGATCGGATCGGTGACTGGCCGCCACAGACTGGAGAAGTGGGGACTATGGTACGGAATGCATCGGTTCCAAGGAGGGAGACCTGGTTCTTTTATGGGTCCTAGACGGTTCCGAGGAGACTGATGGAACCCAAGGAGATAAAGCCTTGTCTGACCCGACAGATTTTGGAGCAGACGAACTAGAAGTTTTGCCTTTTCCCTTCGACGGTTCCGAGGTCGAAGCAGACAAAAATGCCAACTTGGAGGGTTTGTCAGCTTTTCCTGCCAGATATCCTTCCATCGATGCCTCAAAAGGCAATTTCAATAACCCCCTCAAAACTAGCTTATTCTTATGCTCCTGCAGGACTCTAGAGCTGAATCCATGACAAATGGAACAAGAGCCCTGCAGGTGAACAGCTCCCAAGCAGTATACGCAGCTAGTATGTCCGGTCAGAGACATTTTTAGGGTACAGGAATTGCACTTCTTGAATCCAGAAGGTTTGGATTCTTTCAATACTTCATTAGACGTCTTTACCAACAAAAATACAAGGTACAATAACAAGACCTGCAGCTAATAGTAGCAAAAAAAGGAAGAAACACTCAGCCAAAAAACAGGCAGCGAAGACTTTTTTTTTTTTTTTTTTTAATTAGGAAAGAGAAAGTAGCAGAAGGAGGAGAGTCTCTAAGTCAAACGACAACTCCTCCAACCGAAGAGTTGCCTCTAACTCAAACGCTTAGCTCCTAGACCAACAGTAAAGAACGGGGATAAGGCAAAGCCCTCTAACTTAAACAGGCTGAAAGTAAAGGACGAATCCTATAACTTAAAATGATTCGCTAGTTAGATACAAGGGACCTAAGAAGAGAAGAAAACAACAGCCTCAACAACAAACAGCAACTAAGAAGGCGGCAGATAGAGGGATAGACCAACACCAGATTCTACTGACCTACAGAGATAACTACGGTACTAAAAAAAAATATTTTTACATAAAATATGCAGAAAAAACAGTACAACTTAGCCTGAGCCAGTCGCCAGCAATCCCAAAGCTTCAAGCGGCAAATGAGATCTGGGTAAATCTCGCTAAGCATGTTGGGATAGGGCCCAGCCTCACGTCAGTGCAAGCTCTCGAGCTTTAGAATGCGGCCGAGTCAGAGCTGAGGATCGGCTCCGAACCCAACCAACCAAACAGCAAGAATGAAGGCAAAATAGGGACAAAATAACACCAACTTTTAAACCAACAGGAAAATAGAGAGCTCCTACTTTTAAAGTAGCTTTCCTAAAATGGAAAGCATTAACAATTAGCAAATATTATTGAACTGAAGGTCTTTTCCCCAATGGGAACTTACCTGCCCAGTGAAGGAAAGTACAGTTGTGTACACTTACCATAAATGTAGAAGTTAGAGTGTATTCACTGTTGCAGTCATTACATTTGGGTAATCTGCTGGCAGGTTGCCCTCAGTCGGCCTGAATTCCAAAGTCTTGGTCCGGCGTCGGTTGCTGTCGCCTCTTCCCTGACGTCAGTGCGCCAGGGGTATAAAAGATGCAGCAGACGCCATTTTCTTCAGTTTTTCTTGCCGAAGATGTCAGGTGCACCCAAAAGGGTAGGCTAACAAAATTATGCCAATAAACATGCATGCACTAAAGTAAACATTTCCTTCATCTACAAGCAAATACACCACATAGGCTGTATACAATAGAAAAGTACAGATGAGACCCAGCAAAAGAAAGGGGGATGGTGGGAGGGTAACCTGGACTGCAACAGTGAATACACTCTAACATCTACATTTATGTTAGGTACTTAACTGTACTATGTTCATCGTGTTTCACTGTTGCAGTCATTACTCTTGGATTGACTCCCAAAGCTGAGGATGGGTGGCTGGGGCTGAATAGGATTAGGAGAGGCTATGAGGCCCTGCAGGACTGCAGTGGCAAAGCCTGCTCTGGATTTAGAGTAGAGAGGTAAATAGTAGTGCTTTGTAAAAGTGTGCACTGAACTCCAAGTTGGAGCCTCTAAGATGTCTTTGGTTGGTACTCCTCTGAGGAAGGCTGCTGCTCTGGTAGAATGTGGCCTAATGCCCTTAGGCACTGGTTTGCCATGTTGAGAGTAGCAGAAACAAATGCAATGGCCTATCCATTTTGAAATAGTCTGTTTTGAGATCGCCTTTCCTTGTGATCCTGCAGCATATGCCACTAAAAGTTGCTCAGTGTTTCTGAAAGCTTTAGTTCTGTCCAATTAGAAGCGTAGCTTTCTGTGCATGTCCAAATAATGCAGAAGTCTCTCACCCTTGTTCTGTGGGTTTGGATTAAAAGGTAAGTAAGTGAACTGTTTGGTTAAGGGCCACACTGGACAGCACCTTAGGCATAAATGTCAGGTTTGCCCTCAGAGAAACCCTGTCTGGATGGAAAATGATAAAAGGTTCCACCAGCCATGAGCGACTAACTCCGAGACACGTCTTGCAAAGGTTATTGCTAGGAGGAGAGCTGTTTTCCAGGATAAGAATTTTATATCAGCTGTTGAGGCTGGCTCAAAAGGAGGCAGTGTGAGGTTTTTCCAAGACATAATTGAGGTCCCATGCAGGTATTGGTGCTCTCCTTGGAGGTCTTATGTTTTTGGCCCCTCTGAGGTACTGCCTTATCAAAGGATGAGAAAAGATAGGCGGGTTCCGTATTGCAATCGGCTGAAATGGCAGAGACGTGGATCTTAATTGATGAGGAGGAGAGGGCCTTTGTCCAGCATCTCAGTTAAGTATTGTAAAAATCTGAGGAATATTTGGTACAAACGTGTCAATTCCTTGTGCCTGGCTCCAAGCACAGAATCTTTTCCATTTTTCTGCATAAGATTTTCTGGTACTGGACCTCCTGGCCTCCAAAATAACATCCATCACAGCTTTGGAGAGAGGAGTGCTCTGAATGGCTTACATTATCCGCCATGCTGCCAGATTTAAGGTCCAGAGTTGGCTGTGCAGGATCTGATTGTTTTGTTGGGTCAGTAAGTGAGAAATTTGAGGCAATGTCCAGGCTGGACCCTGAGACAAGTTCTTCAGGAATGGGTACCAGTGCTGGCGTGGTCAGTCTGGGGCAATCAGTATCATTTTTTACTTCTCTTGTCTGACTTTTAGGAGTACTTTGGGGGAGGAGAGGCAGTGGAGGAAAGGCATATACTGTTAGTTTTTTCCAGCTGAAGAATAAGGCATCCACTTTCCATGCTTGCTTGTGATAAGTCCTTGTGCAGAATCTCTGTAGTTGGCAGTTGTGAAGGGAGGCAAATAGATCTATGTCTGGGCATCCCCATTTCCTTGTTGTCATGCTGAAGACTTGTGGATCCAGTTCCAACTTGTGGGGATCCACGAGGTTTCTGCTTAGTTCGTCTGCCAGAGTATTTTTCTTTCCTAGCAAGAACTGTGCTTGCAGGTGAACTTGATAAGTCAATGCTGTGTCCCACAAAGTCATGGCTTGTCTGCAGAGGGGATAGGAATGAGTGCCTCCCTGCTTGTTTATGTACCACATGACTGTAGTATTTTCTGTCTTTATCAATAGTTGTCCTGGATGAAGTAAATCCTTGAAAGCGGTCAGGGCATTCTGAACAGCTAGCATCCCTTTTTGATTGATATGAAGATGCGTCTGGCTTGTGGGCCATGTGCCCTGAACACATTTTCCTGCCATGTGGGCTCCCCAAGCATAATCTGATGCATCCGTTGTTAGAGTCTGCCTGGCTGCGGGTAAAGTGAATGGCTGTCCCTTATTGTGGTGGCAAGCCTGTGCCCACAATCGAAACTCCTGTTGCAGGCAGGGAATGAGGGTAATTAATGTTTCCAAGCTGTGGCAATGTTGAGTCCAAACACTTTTTAGACACCATTGTAGTTTCTCATATGCAGTCTGGCATATGGAATTAGTAGAATGCAGGATGCCATGAAGCCCAAAGCCTGCAGGATTTTTCTTGCAGATAGCTGGGTCTTTGTTGCCAACATTTTGAAGTAAGAAGCTAGTTGCCTTTGTTTGTCTGGCGTGAGTTAAGCCATCTGGGCAGTTGTATTTAAGCTTGCACCCAGGAATATTATCTCTTGAGAGGGTACTAGTTTTGATTTCTTTTCGTTTACTGTGTACCCTAGGCAAATTAGTAATCTTTTTACAAACGCCAGATGCTTAAGTAGAATGTCCTTGTTCTCTGCTTGAATAAGGCAGTCGTCCAAGTAAGGACATATTTGAATTCCTCTTTGTCTGCAAAATGCAATTACTGGTGCCAGGCATTTTGTGAAGACCCTGGGCAAAGTATATAAGCCAAAGGGCAGTGCAGAGAATTGGTAGTGCATTGAGCCAGCTATGAATCTGAGGTATCTTCTGCAAGACTGTATGATTGGGACATGCAGGTATGCCTCTTTTAGGTCCAAAGTTACAAGCCAAGCCTTCTTACCCAGCATGGGCAGAAGCTGCTGCAGAGTCAACATTATGAATTTTGGAACGTCCAGAAATGTGTTTAGAATAGACAGGTCCAGTATTGGTCTCCAGGCTTTGTCCTTTCTGGGTACCAAGAAAAGTCTCAAGTAAAATCCTTGTCCCTGCACTTGCTGTGGTACTCGCTGAATGGCCCTCATGTCCATGAGGGATGAAACTTGCTTTTGTGCCTCCGCCCATTGATTGTGTGGCAGGTCTGGCATACCTTTTGCCCTTGGCAGGGTGTGAAAGTGGAACTTGTAGCCCTCAGACACTATGTTCAAGACCCATTTGTCCTGTGTGATCATGTGCCAATTTTGTGAAAAAAGTGCTAGTTTTCCCCCTAAGGGGGCTGCCAAAAGATAAGTGCTTGGTGTAGGCAGAGGAAAGTCATTGGGACTGTTTCCGGAATGGCTGTGATTTGTCTTCTCCACTTTTGGAGGTAGAAGCACCCCATCGTTTAGGCCTGTATGAGCCTTGGGGCTGGGATCTGCCTCTGGGGCGTCTGTATCTGCCTCTTTGTGGCCTGACACTGGAAATGACCAATTCTTTGTAGGCCAGTTCCTGCTAAATCTGGGTGGCTGCACCTGTAAGAAATCCTTAAATGTCCGCATAGATTTCACTTTGTCCTCCATTTTCTTCAACACCTCTTCTTCTTTAACACCAAACAAAGTATCATGCTGTAATGGAGCATCTAATAATTTTGCTTTAACATGATCAGGCAGATTCTGTTCCTTTAACCAAGCATGCCGCCTAATGACAGAACCCATAACAGCGGCCCTGCAAGAGGCCTCCAGAGAATCAAAACCACATTGCAAAGTATGCTTTCCCACTTGTTCAGTTGCATGCAATAAATCCTGCATTTCCTTGTTTTCTGCACATTCAGAATTTAACATTTTCTGTTTAAGCAGTGACATTAAGTATTGCTGATATTTAAGTATATGAAATTGACAATTTAAAGCCCTCACAGCCAAGGCAGCAGAAGTGTAAACTTTTTACCCTCATCTGTCCAGTGCCCTTGAATCCCTATCAGAGGGGATAGGGTTTTTTGCAGTGGAAGCCCTTGACCCCATGGGGACCCTGAGAAACAGTTTCTGGGTCAGCAGCAGGGTTTTTATAAAGCAATTTATGTGAATCTGGAACCCTGTAGTATCTGTCTGGCTTAACAGGTGTAGGGGGTAAAGAGTCAGGAGACAGGCCGGACTCTGAAAATACATCTACAATGTCTAAAACAGGAGGGACAGCAAGAGGCCTGTGCTGAGGTAGTAAAAGAAAGTCTCCGAGAATTTTCTTAGATTCGGAGTAGTCTTGGCTCTCCCAGTGGAAGTGCTCCCTCATGGTATGCAGGGTTTCCCCAAAAGAATAATCCTCAGGAGGAGAGGCTGAAGGGATAGATTCTTCAGCATCGGATTCCTCATAGGGAGGAAGAGAGTATTCCTGTTCAGAAGAGGAGTCAGAGGAAATGAAAACCTGATCTGAAGATTCATATTCTGTCTCTTGCCTAGGCCTCTTATCAGGAGGGGGATGGGAACCCCTGATCAAAGTAATTAGGTCTTGGGACATTTTGAGCATCTGTTTCTTAGGCATGGAGGCCTGTCCATGGGCTTGCTGTACTTGTTTCTTTGTCTTTAGTGGTGCTTTAGTCTTTGCCTTTGAAGCTGTAGTCGGTTTTATATATAACTGTGTAGGCCTGAAAACACCCTCAGAAGCCGATGCCTGTTCAGCGGCTCCAGACCCATCTGGGGGAATATTTTCCAGGTGTCCAATACCTTGAGTTTCCAGAGGCCTAGTCTGCTCCACGTGGGAGTCGGAAGCAGCCTGCGGCTCTGAGGTAGCAGGCGTCAGGGGCTGCGAAAACACCTCACTGAGAACCAGCGAACCGGCGACTGGCTTAGAAGAAGCCTCGTCGTCAGTTTTGGACCTCGGATGCCTGTCCTTTTCCTTTTGTTTCTTATGAATTGCGGTAGTCGGATGGCTATCCGATGACATCGTATAATTAAATCTTCGGCCAAAGTAATGAAATGCAAAATTGTACCGACGCTTAATAGTGCGTTGGTTAAATCTAGCACAAAACCTGCAATTAGCAACGTCATGATCAGGGCCTAGGCAAGAAATACAATAAGAATGGAAGTCCTTATGAGGTATTTGCTTCCCTCAAGTAATACAACTATTAACTTTTTCTGACATCGGTCTGGAGCAAGAAAAAAAGTTTCCCCAACGGGGTACTTAGCTTTAAATGAAGACTTCAGATCTGAAATTCGAACACGAAAATCTCAGGAGTCGGCCAGCCGGCACTTGCTAACTGCTTCTGGCAAGAAAGACTGAAGAAAATGGCGTTGGCTGCATCTTTTATACCCCAGGCACACTGACGTCAGGGAAGAGGCGACAGCAACCGACGCAGTACCAGGACTTTGGAATTCAGGCCGACTGCGAGGTAGCCTGCCAGCAGGATAACCCAAGAGTAATGACTGCAACAGTGAAACACGATGAACATCGCCAACACCTCTATCACCTCATACTCAACCCAAAACCTTCCTAGCAGATAAGCTCAGCACCTGCAGAGATCAATGAAGATGGTTTAACACCACTATGACATTTTGAAGATCCAAGCCCCAACCTGCTTTTTATGGTCTTTCCTTCTTGTGATGCTCCAACTTGTAAATAAGGTATCTTTTGATTAGCAACAAAACGGCCACTTATGGCAGATTTTTGCACTGTGGCCTCTCCAAGAAAATAAACAAAATGCAGTGCAGGTCTTGGCTTGAAATCTGGCAGCCATATGGAGACTATGAATATTAACTATACATGCAAACACAGTGCTTTCTCCCAGACGTGATGGGCCAGCATCCAACTATTAAGAGCAATAAAAAAAAGTGTCTGTGCCAGGGGACAAGTTTGCTTATCTATCCACTACATTATGATATGGCATGCATCAGAATAGGTAGACACAGACACACATACACCCCCCTATTTGATTTTTTAATCCTCAAAGTTTTTTTTTTCTTCTTTGCCAAATTCAAAATGGTGGGGAAGTGGAACCCAACCAACAACCAAATTACGGGGGCTTCTCTACCTCAAACATAATGCTCTAGTACAGATTTTCTGAAAGTATAAACTCTAATAAGCAATAAAGTTTTAATACCTTAAATATACTTACAGTTGTCAAGAGTCACTTTATTCTCATCAACATCTTCCTCTTTTTCTTCTTCTTCTGGTCCCGGTGACTTCGGTCTTGGAAAAAGGAAAAAACAAAATGGCAACTAAGTTGAAATTTGCAATACATAAAGAGTGCTGTAATGCATAAAAATTATATTTCTCTACATATTTTCCTCCTAAACATTTTTCTTTTAAAAAGAAAAGCGACAGTGCCGCATAAAAAAAAAAAAAAAAAAAAAACAACACAACACACAAAGCAGCACAGAACACTTGTGCATAAAATGCAGGGGTTGTGACTAGAGCTACAGCTGTAAAAACATTTAAGAGTGACCACAAGCAATGGAATTATATCTGTGCATAAACTTTCCCAGGCTAGCAAAAGCCATCATAATCCTCCAAAGTTGCATCTCTAACAGAAGACTACAGTTCTAGGTAAAGCAAAGCTGTAACTAATAAAAGGAAAGTGAAATGAATGGGGGCAGATTCATGCAGCAGGAGCTTTATGTACAGATCCAATAATAAAGTGAGTACTCATAACTTTATAAGACTTTGTTGATCTTTGGATGCAGGACAGAGGAGTACATACCCGGTCCCAATTCAATCTTACTGTGTAGTTGTCCTAAGGTAACATTCCCTTGATAACGCTGATTCTAAAGTAAAACTCGGATTTAGACAGTATATTCACAAGTTATGTTATTACCATCACCAGGTATCTGTGTTGCCCATTTTCATTCTTCCTCAACGTATGGGTTCAGATCCAATCCTTGGATCTGACTTGGCCGCTTATTCTAAACTTAGGAGACAGCTCTTTAACTCCTCCCTCTACACATAATGCCCTACTGTATCCCCAAAAACTCAAGAGTTTGCTGCCTATCTCCACAGTGTACTGTATGCCCAGTTTGCTGCCTATCTCTAGAGTGAACAGACAGAAACCATTTGATAAAAAGACAGGGCTCAAACCTGGAACTGTAAGTTCTAATACAGGCCAAAAGGCCTCTCTAAGAAACTGAATGGGGGATGGATGGGAGGGAAATTGAGGAAGAATGAAAATGGACAACAAAGATGCATAGCTATGGTAACAGTTGTGTACACTTACCATAAATGTAGATGTTTGAGTGTATTCACTGTTACAGTCATCACACTTGTTTTATCTGCCTGCAGGTAGCCCTCAGTCGGCCCGAATACCAGAGACTTAGTATTTCTGCGTTGGTTGCTGTCGCTCCAGGACTGACGTCAGGGGTATAAAAACAGGCAGCAGACATCATTACATCAGTTTTTCTTGCTCCAAATGTCAGAAGCCCCCCAAATAGGGAGCTAGGTTATGGTGGGGTAAAACACCACCAGTAAAAAGTAAATACCAATACCCCTGAAAGGAGTAAGTAGAAGGCATAGAGAGGAGAGAGAGACAGAGAGAGCTGTGGGCTGGAGGGAGGGAAAAACAAGACTGCAACAGTGAATACATTCCAACATCTACATTTACGGCAAGTGTACACAACTGTACTATGTTCTTCGTGTTTTACTGCTGTAATCATCACACTTGGGTAGATTATCAAAGCTGAAGAAGGGTGGAGGCAGTCAAGAAGAGTTAGGTTCATAGGTAGGTACTAGGCTATTGACCCTAGGACCTCTAATAAGCCTAGCCAAAAAGGTACCCTGGCTTTCGTCACCCAAGAAAATTATTTTTCTGTGCCCCTGTTGAGCAAAGCCACAGAAGTGATCCCTGGGGTGAATTTCCTATTTCCCATCCAATCATTAAGACTTTTCTTGAAGAGTGCTAATGAGGAGCTCTGTTTGACACAGATAGGTAGTCTGTTCCAGAGTATAGGAAGTCTCTGGGACAGGAATCTATCCCTCCAGCATGTTCTGTTTATTGTGGTGACAAGGTTTAGGTCCCTAGAGCATGTAGCTCGGAGGAATTGGGATTTCTTTAACTGGAGCATGTCCAACAGTTCTGGGTTTGACATAGCTTTGTATGTTAGGGAGAGATCGTCTCTGAGTAGGCGATATTAGACGGAGTAAAGCTGGAGTTTTTTGAGACTGTCTGCGTAGGGCATCTGTTTGAGGCCAGTAATCCTCTTTGTGAGGTATTTCTGTGGCCTTTCTAGTTGTTGTAGATGTCTTGTGAGGTGCATACCAAATGAGGTGTTGTACTCTATAATGGGTCTAATAAGTGATGAGTAGAGGGGAACAATTACCTCTTTTTCTGGATGAGAAACCTTTTGTGATGAAGTGAGCCACGTAGAAGGATTTCCTGACCACTGTGGCGATGTGATTATGAAAGGAGAGACTACGGCCACCTGTGTCCCAAGGTTTCTTATCACACTTTCGGCGTTAAGTAGACTACCACTTACGTGGTAGTTCATGGGTACAGAGTTTTTACCAAATGGGATGACAAAACACTTTCTGGCATTGAGCTTCAGGCCATGGCTTTGACACCAGGCATCTGTCTCAGTGAGGCCCCTTTGTAGTATGTCCACATCGTTAGGAGTTTCGATTATGGCTCCTAGTTTGCAGTCATCTGCAAACTTTGTTAGCCAAAGACCCTTCTGTGTTAGCCTGTACTTCAGAGAAGTAGATACCAAACAGGAGAGGACCCAGGACTGAACCCTGTGGTACTCCATTTGTCACTTGTCTGAAGTCAGATTTAAAATTCTTACGAATTTTAGGTTTTACAAGAAAAGTTCTTTCATAACAACACTCAGAACTTTAAAAAAGTGGGCAAAAGAGTATAAGGGCTAAAAAAAGATGATCCACAAGGGAGACACAATCCAACATTTTATAAAGCCTTTTTCTATTCAGGTATTCCATTCTTTCCCTCTGAACAGATTTAACATTTAAATCCATTATAAAAATGAAGGCCCTCAGGCAGCATCCTCCTCCTCCTCCCCCAAAACAGAGCTCCTGAACTGAAAAAGTATAATCAGCCTTGCTGTCCTCAGTTTCAACAACAGACAACAGGCAAAGGCAATTTTTAGTGTGATAATGTTTTTTTGTTTGGGGGGGGGGGGGGCTCTTCTCCTCCCCTCTGCTTCAACTTAAGGCTCCCCTACTCAGTGCCCCACATCCATTAATGGGTCTACGACTGAACTCCTACCCCCAGGACTAATCCATTATGGCAAAGGTCACAGAACCACCTAAGGGCATCCTGGGGGTCTGGCTATCAACATCTGCTCGGGGGGGTTCCTTTATGACATAACCAGTTTCTCCATTCTCTCACAGTTACAGAAATGAAGTACAGGAAAAGGTGTGCAACTGTTGCACGCTAGTGTCTCCATAAAGTTTAAAGATGCACTACAACGTAGGTGTGGGTCCGTATTTATTAAAGTAAATGGATTAATTCCCCCAAAATTCCTCAAATGGTGTCAGAGAGGGATTCAGTACGATTATGTGGGCGTATTCTTAAAAGTTTTTGAAGCTTTTTATTAAGAAACCACCCACATAATATTGTTAAGATGGGATGGAAAGTAACAAGGCGTATATTAAGACTGCAGTATATTAAACTGCAACTGAACACTTTAAAGGCTTACTTTCACCATGCTTCTGTGTCAGCTCTGCTATGTCCCCATCCTTTGAACACACTCCTTGCTATCAAAGTCCACAGCATCCATCAGGCCGTATCACCAGAGATGCCTACAGGACCACTCCTCACAAGGATGGTAATGCCCATCCCTCCTTGCCACTCTGCCAGTCACACCAGCTGCTACATCAAACCCAGGTCATCTGGGCAGTCATCAGGGCTTTATCCCTCTACACCACAGGAGTGGCACAAATGCATGTTTAAATACAACAAAAGCATAATCAGTCTTAAAAAAAATTTCAGCAAACTTTCTAAACATCTACTGTAACAAAGGAAACACTTTCCTGTTCCAAACCGCCACTTGAAAACCATATTAAAATGCTCATATCAACTACCTGAAGAAAGGCAGCATTGTCAACATACTTTGGAAATTAAAGATCATATCTTGGTTATTAACTTTCACCAAAAAAGTTCTGAAACAGAGAATTTCCAAGTAATTCAGAAACCCTAAGACAATAACTTCTTAAATTTTGTAGATACAGAAAATCATTAGAACTTAGCCAAAAGTGCCACTGGAACAAATAAGTTCCGTTTCATACACAAAGAAGAAAATGATCTTACTGCCACCTTAAAGTGTTCTGCTGCAGCTTCTTTTTAACCTTATGCAGCACAGCACGTGGTGCCTCCAGTGCCATCCTGTAATTTCCTGCTATTGGAGCCTGTTTATGACGTCAAGTTGGGGTTAAATGCTTCATAAAAAACAACACATCTCTTAAGTGACATCACTGAAAAGTTCACTAAACTTTTCTCTTGGTAATGTCAATGTAGGATATGCACGCTAGTGTCTCCATAAAGTTTAAAGATGCACTACAACGTAGGTGTGGGTCCGTATTTATTAAAGTAAATGGCTTAATTCCCCCAAAATTCCTCAAAAATTCCTCAAATGGTGTCAGAGAGGGATTCAGTAAGATTATGTGGGAGTATTCTTAAAAGTTTTTGAAGCTTTTTATTAAGAAACCACCCACATAATATTGTTAAGATGGGATGGAAAGTAACAAGGCGTATATTAAGACTGCAGTATATTAAACTGCAACTGAACACTTTAAAGGCTTACAAAAGTCACAAATGCAAGATAATAATCCTAACATTACGAGCCCTGAGAAGCAAACACAAACTGTCTTTATTTCTCTAGGTCTGCTCTACCGATACACTAAAATAACTAAATAAATATGACTTCTAATAAACATGCTGTAATGATTAAATTTCTCTTTTCACTCCTCTTCACAGACAGCTACAGAGAAAATTAAAATGTATATTTTTGTATGTTAGGCTATAGTCTCACTAAATTTATCATTTACTCTCAGAGAATACCAGAAGTGGCTCTTATACTGACAAGGAGGTATTTTGCCAGGGCATTAAGTAAAGTACTTTGCTCTTTTTCAACAAGTGTCAAAGATCTGGAATGATCTGCATCACTTGAGCCACTACCAGTTTAAGCAGATGGAATCACTGATCAACGTCTCATTCACATGTGCAAATCTGGCCAAAAAAAAAGGTAAACAACAGTTTTCTAACTTATCATCTTCTTCTTTCGGCTTTTCCCGGTTAGGGGTCGCCACAGTGGATCATTTGCCCGCTCATGATTGGCAGTGGAGTTTTACAGTGTCGAGTTGCCAGCCCGGCGCCCAACCTTCCACAGAAGGCACCCACTCACACCTAGGGCCAATTTAGAGTGTCCAATCCACCTACTGCATGTCTTTGGGATGTGGGAGGAAACCGGAGCACCCAGAGGAAACCCATGTGACCACAGGGAGGACATGCAGACTCCGGAGAGAAAGCACCCCAACAGAGAATCGAACCGGAGAACCTCTTGCTGTGAGGTGGCAACACTAACCGCTGCATCACCACTGCATTAAATTCCACAATAATACTTCAAAACAGACTTTCTTCCAATCTAAGGAAAAGCTAGCTAAAGATGTTCACCCTTGGCCCTGGCTTGAAAAATGACATTAGATACCTCCCCCCCTTTTAACAGACATTTCCCTTGCAGTTTCACAGCCAAATCCTTATGGGCACAGGGGGTGACAAATTGGGCACACTACGAGAGACTAGCAAGAGGAATGGCCTCAAATGCTTGGAAGATCCTGAAGCAAACTGGTAGGCTCTTGGCAGGGTTGGTACATGGCTTTGATTACTGCTGACAGAAATAAAATAGTATCTGAAGTGATTGTTCTATAGGATCATATTCTTGTGGTTTCTACTGCCTCACATTCAAAAGTATACTTGCCTGAGTGTGTTCCAAAGGCATTTTTCACTGACCTTAAAGTTACCACATTTTATTTGAGACATTTCCGTCAGTTTTTCGCAATTACTACCTTTTCAATCTTCAATACCTTCTTGCACCTTTTATCATCCCCGCTGTTTTACCTTTAAACTGCTATCGAAATGGCATTAATTTCCTTACAGACCTTCCAAAAAATGAATGCCAATACTAGGCAAGCTATCCCAGGAATCATAAGACACTTAGCCATATATGCACGATGAACATCATGCAAGTCAGATCTAAGAATGTCACATCAACATATTGACAAATTTCAATAGATCACTCTGAAATTGACTTCCTAGCGTGAATCAGTGCTGTTCTAGGTCCACTGTACCACTGGCATGAAAAAAAACAGGCCAACAGTTTTCAGCATATATCTTGTTGCCACTGTAAAGAAAGGGAATCAACTCTGTCCTCTTTCTGTCTTCTAGAGACTCATGTCCCCTCAATTTGTTAGAAAAAGGTTAGTTTGTGGTATTACCACTCCCCCCCCCACCCCCAGTTTTTCAAGACATATTCTAAGAATTCAAGGGTAACTCTCATCAGATCAGTTTTTGCTGAGTTATTACCCTTTGGTTTCTGGACTTTTTCATGAACACGTTCTCTGTGAAAAAAAATGGAACACACACTTTTTTTTTTTTTTTTTTTAACC